>NC_088323.1:5151515-5454545 GCF_910592395.1 Lineus longissimus | reverse complement strand
GGGTGTCCTTAGTAGAGAGGTGTCCTCTAAGGGTGGTTTCACTGTATATATATTTTAACGTCACTGTACATGGATAAAATACAACACAGCCCAAACTAGAATGATTAAAAACTCACTTCAATATTCTAAAGGCAAGAATAGTGTCTTCATTCTCCAGGCCTGTCCCTCCTGTGAACAGCATGTACAACTGATCAAATGGTACTGAAGACAGGATGTCAAGGGAAAACCATGTTTTAGCGTAGTGTCTCGCTACTTCCGTCCCGTCTAAAATCACCTGAAGGAATCACAGAATCATATTCAGTGACATCACAATCTACATTAAACTGAAGTTTAGAATTTCAAACAATCACGCGTGTCTCATTTTGTCTGGTGGTTAACATTGCACAATTTAGGAGCAAAATCAGATTGCTCACAGGAATCTTGGGCTTCAATTCAACTAAATAATTTGTTCTTTTGGTCAGGTTGGAAGCTTAGATTTTGATATTTTGTTAAGATTGAAGTTTTCCTCTATTTGTTCTGGTGGTAAGAAACTTTTATAAGTCTTAGTGATCTGGTAGCTCACCAGACCAAAAAAGATTAAGGGCTGCTCCAGTCTTGCACAATTAGATGATAGGCCCTACAAACCTTCTCAGTCCACTCATTCAGATACCCTGTCCGAAAGTTCAAGATGATGTCAATGAGAAAGACAAAGTCAAAAGCCAGCATGATGATGTTCAGAGTATGGTTGTAGTCGGCTTCGAGTCCTTCGGCTTGGACTTCAGAGAAGAAGGAGATATTGATGGGCAGTATGATGATATCAGTCATCAGGACTGCGACCATGAACATGTCCCAGTACCACCTAGGAATTTAAGAAAAGAGTTATTTAGTTAGCCAACCGGACGATTTTTGAAAATGAAATGGTCCAGGGACCATGTGCTCACCTCGGGAAATGTAAAATATGAACATTTTTTGAAAATTTTCTTTATCACATGGAAGATAATGTCAGTCTGAGTACTGAACCAACATTTGGGGTGAAAACATCTAAGTCTAGTTGATTTAGAGGGAACATTCAAGTCTGACCATTGCATCAGGGCAGAAAAAGAACCTTCAATATCAGCATACCTGAATGAACTGAATGGATGAATAATGAATTTGCTCCAGCCAGACAACTGCCTGGTACGTTCTGAAGTTATTGCAGCCCCACTGCGGAAGACCTTCTGCGTCATCTGATTGTTAGGGGAGACCCTGAACCATTTTGCCAACTGCTCATCACAAGGTGTTTCACCTGCCTTCTTTTTTTTGGCCCTGGTGTACGCTTTCAGGGAAGACAACCCCATTATTATGCTCATCCTCCTCGTTTCAGCTGAAAAAATGCCAAATAAAACCTTTTTTACAAGTTGTAGTACACTTCACAGTTGCACAGGGGTGGATACAGAAGACCATGCATGACAAAAGCCGGGTGAGGGCGCCGAAGTATTTTTTGTGGCCAATTCCCCTCTTTCTTGATCAGCACCTCTCTCAGTCTACCAGTGTCAAGTACAGGCATGATGGGGACGTGCCAATCCCAATTATCATAAAATTCATATGTCTTCTGATGTGATGTTATTTGGGCCCCTACCCTAGGCACATAGTGACTTGAGTCAACGAGTGTGACCCAGGAATCATCAATTCGACAATTGAGATGGGTGGACAGGTACTTTTTCAGTTCAAAATGTTCATGGAAGCATGCTACCCTGGCCTTGGGCTGGCTTGGCCTGACCACCAGTGACCAGTGACCCGGACCATGGCTTAGTGCTGAATTGTCCTACCTTCCCCATCATCATCATTCGATTCCGCCTCAACATCAACGAAAGGGTCTGCAGCATTATGGCTAAATCGTCTCACTAAATCTTCTACCACTTCCTTTGGTACAGGCAATTCATCATCTTCTTCTGAAGCGTTTGGGACATCTTCGAGCCCCACTCCCAGCTCCACTTCCAAATCTGGGCCTGGACCGACCTTCCCTTTACTTGATAACATTTCAACGTTTTATGGCGCTCACACAACACAAGCAGCCACTAAAATACTCAGGTCTATTGACTATTATCTATTTTCGAGCATAGACGTCACGAAAGTGACATTTCAGACCACTATCAGGTCGAAAAATCGGAGAAAATGCGGTTGCTGAACCTAAAAGCGTCCAGCGACCACACCCATGACACCCTGCCATTGATTTCCGGCAACAATGCCATGTGCGTTCTATTTAAATTTCGCGCGTGCTGTGACGACATATTTTCCATACTCACAAGCAGGTAGCGATTGTCGGGGATCAGTGCGTGCAATCAGCGTGGACATTTTGCACTTTTGCGACCTGGTACCATGTATGCACAACGTGAAGGAATTCCCATCTTTCACGAGGGATTCCCCAGTTAAAGGGAACTGCATCAGATTTCAACATTTTCACTCAACAAATCTGTCTGATGGCATGAATGAAGCGAATATGGCCGACGAAAGCCAGTACAGCAGATCAGCTGTTCCTATACTTTATGTAGAAATGAAACCACGTCTGTCTGTTGTGCAATTCGTCTTGTATGGTTGTTTGAAAAGGTAAACACCACCACAATGGTCTGTGACAATGGTCTGTCCCATTAATTTTTTTTCAAGTCAACTTCATCATGACATCAATCGTCATTTTTTCGCGGCAACCTCTGAAAGGGCCAATTTTGTAGGATATGCATGCCAAGCATTCTGAAAGAGGGAGGGCAGGTATAGGTCGATGTTGTCATGGGATTGATTGATTCTGCGATGCGTTCTCTAATGTCACTAATAATAACGAGTAATCCTTTTCCATATTCAGCTATTCCATAATCCGTGCTGAGAAAAATACCCTAACTGTTCGCGTTCCCCTGGCTGGCAGAAGAGAACAATACAAATTTACAGATTTCACAGTCGACCCCTTGTCGTCTAACGGACTCAATGTCGTCTCCGGTGGAGAGATGCAGTGGAGAATGACGCTAAAGTCATTGTTCGGTGACAAGGTCAATGAAACTGCGAATATAGAGGAGAACAGTTTGGTCACCAAGAGAATAGTGTCTGAGGTACAGAGCCTGCTTGAGCATGGAGGAGTTGCTGTCTCATGTCGGAATTGTGGAAAGAAATTATTTGTCAGGGACAGGTACCAACCATATCTTTTTCAACTTCTTCTAATATTTTTTGGTAAATTAATAAATGATAACAGATCTGTTATGCCAATTTTTGGTTCAAGATGAACAGTGAGATGTTTATGATCTTAGCTGAACACTCAGGTTTATGAGAGTTTCTTGAAACTCTATGTATAAAGACTCTTCAAATTGGAAAAGCATTAAATCTAGAGACTGGACTTGTAAAAAAGGTGTTGACCTAACAACTAACTTTTCCAGTGGTTATCTTGTTTAACATCTTGTTCGCTGTGTAAGGTGGGATGGAACAATGAACAAGGGTGTTATGGGGTTAGATACTTATAAAAAACCCATTTCTTCCACTCCAGGCCATTTTCGAAAGTCCTCCCTCTGCCGTCTGACGGTTGGCAAGAAGTTGCGGAGAATTGGTTCTGCCACAAGGAAAAGGACGATGTTCCCGAGATCAGCAGGTTGCAACCACGGCAGGATGAAATACTTATCGGAGAGACAGACTTCTATATGGCGCTGAATAAGAGTGTTTCTCACTGTTTTAGATTGAAGGAGAATTCTGGGGACCTTGTGTGTGACAGGTGTGCTAGAGTGATAGGGGCAGGTAAGGATGCTACAAACCAGTTTATTTAACTTTCAGTGTAAATCTTTTTAGTAAGGCCAAGTGCTGGCTTTAGTATTCGCTAAAGAAGGTTGCCAGTTTTAAAGATAGTAGTCTGGACTTGAAGATTTGTATCACATCCCCTCACGTGATACGCATACCATGTTGCCTTACAGGTTATAAAGACCATGATATATTGTTTGCCGAGGTCTACATCCATTCTGTCATAGTGACGTCTTCAAAAGAAAACGAAGAAAAGACAACTATTTCAAGTTTAACAACGAAGTAAGTAGTTGTGAGCCGAGTTCTTGTAATAGCGAGCCTATATCTCTTATAAACCTTGCTGTTAAATCTCGTTCCTCACTTGATCCCCAGAGCTATGTCTCAATTGATGCTCTGTTGGGCTATATAGCCAGTCTCTCTGTGTCACATGAGCCTCTCCTCAGTCTGGGTTCCTCCCTGATTCATGGCAACGTGGAAAATTGATTCACAACATGGCCAAATTTCAAAATGTACAGGAGTGGCAAGTTCGGTATTTACCCTCCTTTAATATTGTCCTCCCTTGATATTTTCAGCCAGTATTGTGATGTGCTCTTCAGCCGGCTCCTCCTCGATCAAGCCCAGGTCTTCACCAGTTTCAGATTTATTGTCGAAAGTAAAGTTGGAGGCAAATTTAAACCTTTTATATTGGTGAGTTGGTTTCTTCGAGTGCTCGGATGCTTCATTACAGTGATAATGATAGATAGATGTAGGGCAGAAAATGCATGAAAGCAGCTTTATTTACGAAATGTGATACTACTAAACCAAACTGGGCTCAAGTTTGTCAGTAAATCTAAAACATTCATAGGTTTAAAAGTATTTGTTTGAGTTGAGTGGAGCATTTTGTTTTTTTCAGGTGTGGTTGATGGACCAGCAAGCCTACCTGGGGACGCCAGACGTCGACACCTCGGCTAAAGAAGTGGTATTTGTGCCTGTAGTGAAGTTGCTGTACCAAGGATGCATAGGAGGCAGGAATAAAGAGTAAGTTCTTGGTGTGCAAGTAGACCTCTGATATATCCTTGTATGTGGCACTGTGAGTCATATCCCTTTTCCAGACCCATACAGAACATGTGACAACAAGTTTTCTTGATATTTTTCAGAACGGCTGAGCTATGGTCGCGTGACATGACGGTCCACAGTATTGAGCTTCCTTCTTCACTCTGCCTCAAGGTGTTATCGTCTCTGATTGAAGCGACAAAGCAAGTGCCGCCTTCCTTAAGATACCTTAATGGATTTCATGTGAGTTGAACTCGATTTAGAGTGGGAGTGTAAAAGTCTACTAACGCCAAAATATCATGCTTCAAGAACTTATTTTCGTGGCACGCGTCACGAAGACAAATTTTCTATCATCTAAGGGGCATGAAACAAAGCATAAAATGAACATTTTTACCAAGATTAACTGTATCAATGTTACTGCTTCTACTGAGCAGCTGTGACTTCCCTGTGGTCACTCTTGGAAAAGTGTTGTGCTTCGGTTCTTGCGGGTTTGAGTCAGAGATTTTTGTAAAGCCCTTTATACAATGTAACAATCAATTTCTGATTTCAGGTTGGTCATTTGAGGAGATGACCCGCGAAAAGGTGGCGATATTTATGAGTTCGTTGCTTGAAAATCAGGAATATTGACGCTGTTGTACAATGGAATCTCCCTTCAATTTAGAAGCTGCTGTGTACTGTATAAAAATGCGAGATTATGGTGAAGTGTATACTTTTTGTGAAAGCACTGCCAAATGCAAACTTAAAATGTGAAAATATTGACTCAGAACATTTCTCCGTTTATAAGTTATGAATTTGTATCAGGTACTGCATTTAAATCGTGGCCATATTGCTGTTGTACAGATGTGTTCATTGCAATGCGAGAACTTGAATCGTACAGGTGTAGTTTAAATCATGTGCATTTTATCAGATTGAAAATGGAAACTGGCAGCTTATTTTGCCTTTTGGTACACATTTCTCTCCTAAAAAAAGAGTGCCTTATACCCTTTACAAGTATTTGAATATTTCAATAAAATTATTTTGAACGGTTCAATTCGATTTTTCTTGTCTTTGATTTATTGGCTCCGTAAAAAGATTTGCCTGGTTGGATGACCGCAGAGGAGTAATGGCACTAGCCGATGCAGTGGGTCACCTCACTAGCCTTGTGGCCACTGCAATCGCACCTCACTGGTGAATCTACTACATATACTGTTTACAGGCCATTGTAGTGTGGCTTCACGTCATGTCATCATCACCTGCAATGCTGAATGGATAAAACATAACAAAGCAATACCAAATGACAATGACAGCATTTGATTCAGTTGAGAATGCTGGCATGACCAATTCAAAGTCACAAAACAAAACAATCAGATGAGGAGAGTCTTGCACAGAAAATGATTCCATGTAGTTTGAATGGATGCAATTTGCATTCTTCCCTATTCAGTCTGATGAGGACATAATGTCACAGCCAGAAGGCTGGCAGGAGCACTCCAAAGAACCAAATAAGTCCTCCTAATAAGGACTATATTGCACAGTGAAAGATCCTTTGTTGTTTGAGTATTATTTCCATCCTTCCCTGTTCAGTGTGAAGAGGACAAAGTCACAAACAGAATGCTCTGCATTAGTCTGATAAGGACAAAGCTAAGTTACAACTAGAAGGCTGGTATGACCAAACGGCCATCCTCACAAGGACTGTCTTAGGAGGAGTTGTAGACTGTGAAAATGTCCTCCCTCAATCGGCCAAATTGAGCCAATTGCGACCCCAGCTGCAATGGAAACACAAAACAAGTATGCTGGGCTGTTTAACCGACCAACAGTATCATTCCCACTGAACAGGATGCTGGTCCAAACCATCTTTCTAAGGTCTGTCTTGCACAGAGAACGATCTCTTGTTGGTTGATCCCCCTATTCAGTCTGATGAGGACAAGTCACTGCCAGATTGCTGGTATGACCATTCAAAGGCACAAACGACAGAGAGAGAGAGATCCCTTGTTGTTAAACTCCATGCTCCCCTATTCAGTCTGATGAGGACAAGTCACTGCCAGATTGCTGGTATGACCAATCAAAGGCACAAACGACAGAGAGAGAGATCCCTTGTTGTTAAACTCCATGCCCCCTATTCAGTCTGATGAGGACAAGTCACTGCCAGATTGCTGGTATGACCATGCAAAGGCACAAACGACAGAGAGAGAGATCCCTTGCTGTCAAACTCCATGCTCCCCTATTGAGTCTGATGAGGACAAAGAGAAGACTGGTATGACCACTTCAAAGGCACAAACAAACTATCCTTGGAGGGCTGTCTCGCATAGAGAAAGGTGCCTTGTTGTTTGATTATATACCTCCATGCTCCACTATTTAGTCTGATGAGAACAAAGTCACAGCTAGAATGCTGGTATGACGACTTCAAAAGCACATAACAAACCATCTTACTGAGGTATGTCTTGCACAGAGAAAGATTCCTTGTTATATACCTCCATGCTCCCCTATTTAGTCTGATGAGGACAAAGCCACTGCCAGATTGCTGGTATGACCAATCAAAGGCACAACCAAACTATCATTTTTAACACTGTCTGACGTCAGAGAGAGATCCGTTCTTGCTAAACTCCATGCTCCCCTATTTAGTCTGATGAGGACAGAGTCACATCTAGAAGACTGGAAAGACCATTTCAAAGACACAAACATACTCATCGTTTCTAGTTCTTCTTAGCGTTTGATTTTCTTTTCATGGCTACTACAGAACCAAGCATTATTATGTCTCTAATAAACCTGGCTGTCATCTCTTTTCCCTCCCTTGATCCCCAGAGCTCTGTCTCCATTGATGCACTGTATGGCCCTGTTGCCAGTCACTCGATCCCAGAGTGGGCCTGGAGCACATGGTCTGGTGTTAAGTCTGCAGTGGCCTGCCCTAAGACGAAAGATTGTAGTCGCCTCTTTTCTGTCAACATGGTCAATGCCATGATGAGGACAAAGTCACTGCCAGATTGCTGGTATGACCATTCAAAAGCACAAACAAACTATCATTTTAAACACTGTCTGAGGGTGTTGCATCTAAGGTCCCCAGTCTTCTCTCTTGCCAGGTGTTTTGTGGGCTTGTTTCAGGAGCGTCTTGTGATCCCTGTAAGAGGTTCTGGATTCTTCCTGATGTTGTTGGCTTCCAACGTTCACAAGTAGATCAGCTATGAAGTTTCCTGCGATGCAACAGTGGGCAAGGATTTAGTGAATCACGACTCTGCTGTAATGGGGCAGTTTCATGAGACTGGCTTTGAGCTTGAAGAGGACTAACTCACAACTGGGGCCCGTCAAGGGAACATCATGAGGGGTTCTTTTGCCACCACAAGCTACAGATTGAATCATATAGCCATCCTCTGGTTTTAGCAGTCTACTCTAGCTGAGTATGCACAGAGAACAAGAGAGAAATTTAAAAACCTCAGTTTATTTTATTCACATTTTCCAGTAGATAGATCAATATTACAAGTGGCATATGAATCAACTTGACAATGGCTATTTTGGTTTATATTCACAATTATTTACATCGTGAAGATTTTAATTTGTACATGATCAAATGCAAATATAAAACAATACAGTTACAGACTCAAAAGCAAATTTCAAAGTATCTTTGTGTCCCTGGTAATGAACAGACAAGATGAGTTTCAGCCCATCAAAGTTATTTTCTCCTCACCTTTACAAGCATTGCCAGGCACTGAGCCAGAAAGCTGCAGAAGCTATGGGGCAACCAAACAGCATTATCGCAGGGAGCTAAGACAACTAGAGTGTCTTGAACCTTGGACCTCCTGGTCGTCAGATAGATAATGAAATGGCCAGGGCCATTGTGCTCACCTCATGCGGAGGAAAGATGGATAAAGAGCATGGTATTGTGTCATGTAGTGTTAGGTTTGATGTAGGTCCAAGCAATTACAATTTCCCCAAAATGGCCAATTTACAATACATTCGACCTCTGTGACCTTGAAAAGTAGGTCAAATCAAAGAAGACCCGGGTGACACATTGAATGGTTGTTAGAATTAGATGTACCTATGATATAAAATTGGTGCCAATCGGGCAAGTCATTACTAGGAATAATGGCATTTTGAAGAATTTAGGATTTGGCCCCCTCCCTGGAGGCCAAACGGCAAATCAGGTCGCACCAAACTTCGGTACCTGAGATCACCTGACCAAGGGGTACATGTGTACTTAATTTGTGATCAATAGTCATTGCAGTTAAGAAACGTGCCATAGTCACGGCCTGACGGCGAATTTACGCCATTTGACCTCTGTGACCTTGACACGAAGGTCAAATTAAAAACCTGTGTGACATATACTGTATGGTGGTTAGATGTACCCATGATATCAAATTGGTGGCAATCGGGCAAGAAGTTAAGGAATAATCACATTTTTAAGGTTTTTGGATTTTGCCCCCTGGTGGTCAAGTGGTGAATCATATTGGACCAAACTTTGGTCCCTAAGATCACCTGACTAAGGGGTAAATGTGTACCAAATTTGGTATCAATAGCCATTGCAGTTTAGAAACGTGCCATCGTTACATCCTAACGGCCAATTTACACCATTTGACCTCTGTGACCTTGAAAAGGAGGTCAAATCAAAAACCCGGAGGATATATGATGCACCTTTGCTAGAAGTACCTACCATATTTTTTTCAAAATTTCCCGACTACTATTAAGGGAGATATTGCATATTTTCACTTTTAACGTTTGGCCCCCTGGTGGCCAAACTATGAAACGAATCGGACCGAAACTTGGTCTCCAAGGTGTCATTACATAAGGGTACATGCGTACCAAGTTTCAACTCAATAGCTCTAACAGTTACGAAACGTGCCCTGCTAACGGACGACGGACGACGACGGACGACGACGACGACGACGACGACGACGACGACGGACGACGGACGCCACGGTATGGGATAAGCTCACCTCTGCTAAGAGGTGAGCTAAAAATGGTAAATGCAAGTTCTTATATAGTGGTTCATAATGTACAACATTCTCAAATGACGTCCCTGGTCTATCCTTAAACTTTTTAGCAGAACTCAGCTGAGGAGTTCAATCAGTGCTACAACCTGAGCACTTCTGACTTCAACCCATTCATACATTCGAGTGGAGATAGGTATTTAAGGCTAAGACACCTGCCTTGAGTCTCACCCCAACAGTGGGGATTGAACCCGGGACCTCATGACTGCTTGTCAGACACCCGAGCCTCTACACCACCGCGGCTCCTCAAGGCAGATGGCTTGATCATGCAGCCATTAGTATCATGGTCCATAAAATGTCCTGAGATGTGTTTTGATATTAAAATGTCACTCTCTTCACAGAGAACATGTACTGATCAGAGGCAAATATTCCATCGAAAACACCATAGTCAACAGAACGTCTTCAGAATGTGACTTTCGTGTGAACTTTCTTGAAAGCTCGAGATATACGCCAGGAATTCGGTTCTTCATATTTGTTGTATAATGGTTCGATCTTCTGTTGTTTCTTCTGTTTCGAGAGGCGCGTTGGATCAGAAAATTTGAAGAATTTTGGGGCGAATTCGACCATCCATTTTGGATCTATTGTGGTACATTCTCTCATGTATTCCTTGGTGGTGAGTACGAGTTCATGGTAAACAACCCTGGAATAAAAGAATGGATGGAAGGATCAGAGTTGATGACAAATTGAAGGGGTCAAGAGACCACAAGCTGATGCAAATGTGAGATTTACTCAGCTTTGTCAGACTAAAACCACCATTCCTTGTTTTTGGTGCCTATGCCAGTGGAGGCAAGAGACCCAACCAAGGCCTACTTACCATTCAGGCTGTCTGTTGAAGAGGGAACTTGATGGATGGATATAGACCACCTGGCTGTCTACGATCGTCCTGTAACCTTCCTGGGGGTCCTTCTTAGCCGCGTTACGGAAGAATCCACTGAGAATGGCCTTCTGGACTCGAGCGGTGTTCTTACCGCAGGACACAACATCCAACTTGTGCCTGAAGTGAAACGATACATTTTAAGTTTAACACAATTTTCAAGATAGATGAATACAAATGGAGATAAGTGTGGTTCTTTGTACCTGGTGCCTGTGCAAGGGCATATAAAGACACCATTAGACTGAGACTCAAAGTAGCCACAGGTAGATGCCTTCCCTGGCTGCAGAAATAGCGTCTATTGGCACTTAAACATAAACAAATGCTCACAAGAGCAGACAGGGATGAAGAATGAAAAGTTTTACTCACCTATCCATCATGCCTAACATCTGTTTCCTGACGTCCTGCGCCCGTTTCAACGTTCGAATCTGCACGAAGTTTTCATAGCACCATGGAGCGGAGAATTTGTTATTTTTCCACGAGTTATAAACGGAAAGGAGTGTCAGATGATCCCCCTCGGCCTGGTGGAACTTGGCCTTCCTGGAGTCTGCCAAGTCTTGCTTGTCCTGTAAAGATGAAATAATAATATCTGTCTCGAGGTTTATCCAACTGCTTCCTACAAATGCAGCAAAAAGATCAAGAAAAAGCCACTCACCACACCATATCAGTTTCTAAGGGCAGAACATTGAGGGAACAGGAGTGTCAAAAAGGGACAAAATAACCTCCAGCCAAAGATATGCAGAGTTGATGACTGCGTGCCACCAAGAAGTTTTTTGATCAGCTCATGTAAGTGTTGGAAACTGTACATGTAAGTGTTGGAAACTGTATATGTAAGTGTTGGAAACTGTACATGTAAGTGTTGGAAACTGTACATGTAAGTGTTGAGACAGTTGTTGCTTTTTGAGGAGTGGAGAGGGGCACTTTGAGTGTTGTATATAGCCTACCTTAGGCCTGTAGAAGACGTTCTGTACTGATAACATGGAGACCACAGTGAGGACTTCATCGCTGCAGGCCAACTGTACGGACATGATCAACATCTTGGAGAGCTGGGGGTCCAGGGGGAACTCGGCCATCTGAAAGAGGCGGGAAAGTTAAAATCATTTAACAGCTCAATTTTTTAAGTATTCGAATTCTCTCTGTAACGTTTCTCTTATAAGTCATTGAATTCTTTATCTGCAAGAAATCTCTCACTGTAATGTGTCACTGTGTTGTAGCATAATGCTTAATCACCACTGATCGGAAGATTGACAGTCGGTAGATGAATAATCAAATCTATCACCCTTGAGAATCAAACAATTTAAGCCAACTCACTCGTCTCCCAAGCCTGGTCAATAGACCTTCATCGTCCAGCGCACTGAGCGCGTGAAGCTGCTCCATAGCTGATATCAACGTCTGCATCGGAGGCGCATCCATAAAATCGAACGACAACAAATCGTTTATTCCCATGGCTTTGAGTGACAGCACAGTCGGGGCAAGATTGGTTCGCTGGATCTCCGGCACGGCCGTTTTCAACATCTCGTCTCTGTAGGCCCGCTCAGTGTAGAGGCGGTAACATTTTCCCGGGCCTGTCCTACCGGCACGACCGGAGCGCTGCTTAGCTTGGGCCTGGAGTTATAAGGAGATAGTTCAGCATAAAATATATTATTGGTGTGAAATTATATCATCAGAGCGAATATTTCAACCCGAAGTAAGGAGTCAATAAAAAATTAAGTTATGCATATGGCCCAAGTCTTGGCTAAGAAGCCAAATATAATGATGATGATAGTTAGAAAGAATGCACTTTCGTTGAAACAATTCCTGGAATTGGTGCACCCTTTCAAACCTCGGAACAATAACAAGTTCCTCACCTGTGAAATGGGAGTGACAATCAGCTGATCCATCCCAGTTTTGGAATTATACACTTTCTGTTTGACAAAGCCGGGGTCGACAACGTAAAAGATACCGTCGATTGTCAGCGATGTCTCAGCAATGTTCGTCGCAATCACAACCTTTCGGGATCCTGGAGGAGCTGGCTCGAAAATTCTCGTTTGCATCTCGCTGGGCAGAGCACTGTATACGGGCAAGATGATGAGGTCGGGCACCTCAGGCCCAAGCGCTTTCATTCTCTCGTACAGAATCTCGCAAGCGCTGTCGATTTCCTCCTGACCAGTCAAAAACAGTAGGATGTCACCTGTGCGAAAGAGTAGGAAAGATATTTTCCTAGTGAGATTGGATTTGAAAATATTGCATCAATGTACCAATCATGAACAGGTTTTCGTCAGCCAAAACATTTTCAGTCATCCTCCAAGTTGAAGTTGGAGTGGGAGTCCTAATGGTGCACAATCTCTGTTATGTTTATTAACTTACCTGGTGGTTCTGTCAGATGTATCTGCATGACTGTAATCATGGAAGCATCCAGATAATCAGTCTCTGCTTCCTTTGTATACAGGATCTCCACTGGGTACGTGCGGCCGGGTATCGTGAAAATAGGCTGCAATGCAATTGAGACAATAATAGGTGGACATAAATCTTGATTACAACTGACAATTGGTATTTCATATCGTACAGTATACTCTTTCCAAATGAATTGTTTATTCGCATGTTTTTTCAAAATTCATTGAAAATCGAGGGTTCTGACATCTGACATCTAACACAGATACATCACTTGTGACCATAGGCAAGACACTTTACCTCGATTTCAATGTCCTGAGATTCCTGTGGCTATGCTGGGCAAGCGGTGCTCATCTGAAAAGAGGCAGATTAGTGCCCAACCGTAGTAAAATGCAATAAACGCTCACTTTAACTGAACACAGAGACAACAGAACGCTTACCGCTTCGAAGAAATACTGTGAAAATTTGACAGCATCAAGTGTAGCAGACGTCACAATAAGTTTCATGTCTTTCCTCTTGACAATTGCTTTCTTCAGCAGCCCGAACAAGACGTCTGTGTGTATCGTACGCTCGTGGGCCTCGTCCAACATGATGATGCTATAGTTGGTGAGATCAGGGTCCAGGAGACATTCTCGGAGTAATAGACCCTCCGTCATGTATTTGATGACCGTTTCCGCACTTGTGCAGTCTTCGAAACGCATGGCGTAGCCGACCTGAAGCAGAGAAGTTGAATATGATGATCATCAAGATTAAATTAACTAGCTTATCTTGTTCTTTTACTTTTTATCATCTTATCAAATCACTGACAATAGTCTTTCAAATCAAGCCCTTTTTAGGAAAAGGAAAAAGGGAATCCTCCAAAAATCTGATATATCTCATCCCTGTAACTGTAAATTGTCTCACCTCTTGCCCTAATCGACAACCAAACTCTTCAGACACTCTCTTAGCAACCGACATAGCGGCCACACGACGCGGCTGGGTACACCCAATCTTTCCCTTTACCACGTAGCCAGCCTCGGCAAGATACTGGGTCATCTGCGTCGTCTTTCCCGAGCCCGTCTCTCCGATGACAATAAGGATCTGATTGTCATGGACAGCCTGAAATATTGGGGGATAAATGATTTGTGTTTCTTCAAGAAATTTGGAATGGCAGAGATTTGGAAAATTAGCGAAGAAATGGGCAAGGGGAACTGAGAAAAGGGGCTAGGTTAGCACCATAGTTGTTTTGAAGAAAGGCTGGGAGCACGTTTAGGGGGCAGGGTGCTGTGCCCTTCCATTTTTACCTGGCAGAAACACTATTCATAAGAGAGCTCAGACACAAACTGATCTCTGTAGTAAGTCATCATCATCACCATTATTACTGGCGTCCTCACCTTAACTAGTTGGTCCTTGAGTTTATAGATTGGTAAACTCTGCCTCTGTTCCAGCAGTGACTTAGTCTCTTTCTTGCCGTACGAGGCCTTTGAGCCCCCAGTGATGTGTTTTTTCCATTCAGGCATATCTGTCGTCTGCCCACCCATACCGCGTACGCTCGATGCTAGCTTACGTCCATCCTCTGCATGGCAAAAAGACAAGAGATTGACATCGAAGGTGTTTGTGTCTGTACATGTATTTTTGATTTTAGCATATTCCAAGGGGATTCAGATAAACTATCGAACGATTAACGATGTGGGCTGGCCCTCAGAGTAATCTGAATGATAGGGAGTTTAACATCAAAGGTGATAGGATCGACACCGAGTCTAGCAGGATCGATGTGAGTTTAGACTGGATATTGGTGGCAAATTGGGGTTAGTGGTGGAAGTAAACAAGTCTTTAAACAGGATTTTTCAGTCCATTGATAGAATTTCCCCTGCAAAAACAAGTTATAACCCCTCAGTTAACGGATAACTTACCATCAGGCATGGGGTCAATCCAATGTTTATTTAGACCGACTGGTACGGCATCCATCTCAGCCTCCCTGGCTACCTGCTTCATCTCTCGCCGTTCCTTCTGCAGGGCTGATTGCATCATGGCCGACTGCGAAAGTGAGCCATCAGGGTTCTGGAAAAGATCAAACAAACAATGATAAACAAACTGTAAACGTCAATATCTGCAAGAGATACTTAAACTGTAGAGTAGACTACATGTAGTAAAGACTACGTAGTTCTGAAGACTTGGGTGACATATTTACATCATTGATGCGTCATGAGCGATGTGATCAGACCTGGTCTGGTTTGGTACCATGTAACGACCCTACTGGCATCATTTTTGACCGATATCACATACCTTTACAATTTTCACCGGGCTGAGATCGAGCAAGCTCTGTCGGCCGTAGCCCTTGAGGAAGGGTGCCTCCTCTTCCACCAACTCCACTTCAACATCCTCATCCGAATCATCCTCCTTTGGCAACAAACCATTCTCTTCATCAAAGTCGGGCAATTCCGACTTGTCGATTACGTTCGCCGCAATCATCTGTTTAATTTCCCATTTTTCCGGCGACGAGATCCGTTGTACTTTCCGCCGTTCTCGATCGATGTCCATTTCTGGCAGTCTGACAAGCGGCAGCGTCGAGGGGCGGTCGGGATTCCTGGCGACAATGTCGTCCGATTCTCCACCGCCTGTGAGTCGTTGTGTCCGCTGTGGGTTGATGTCTTCACCGGTGTCTTGATCAACGTCCTGTGAAATAAAACATAATCTTTCAAAACTGTGAGAATTGGACCAATTCCTCAATCAACCAATATACACTTGAATACACTGCTGGCAATGGAAAGAAGTGTTATAATTTACCTTCATAGAAAGACTGGTTTTCTGTCCTGTGAACGTTAGCACCTTAACCTTGACCTTTTGACCTTTCTGAACAACTTCTGAAACACTTGTGACCCTGCCTTCTTTTCGTAACTGCAAAACAAAGATTTAACAATATTTAGTCTGTAACAAAACCTCTAACTGTCAATATGCATGCTAATGTAAACATGACTATAATATGATGAGTGAGGCACTTAGAGACTCTTGTATGTACAGCATAAAGATCGTCAAGCGAACTTAGATTTGTTTCATTTAATTTTGACATAGCCTGCTGATTTTATGCCGATGACGATCAATCTCACTTACCTCTGAAATATGTACAAGTCCCTCCCACCTCTTCTTTAAACCCTCCAGCTGCACAAAGCATCCAAACTGCATGATACTTGTAACTTTCCCATCGTAAATAGCTGTAACTTCTGGCTCAGTCGCCAACTCGACACCACCCCCATGATCTGAATCGCGCCTCTTTCTACCCGAGTCTCTATCTTTGTGACCCCTCCTATCCCGATCACGAGATCTACTCCTCCTGTTTCGCTCCCGAGAACGACTCCGTCTAGATCTGTCCCTAGAACGACTCCTGCGGTCTCTCGAGTCACTCCGATATCTGTCTCTTGAGTCGCTCCGCCTTTTCCTATCCCGAGAATCACCCCTCCTGTGTCTGTCCCTGCGACCTCTATCCCGCGACCGACTTCTGCGATCCCGCGACCTACTCCTAGAACGTCCTCTCCTCCTGTCCCTATCTCTGCTGCGACTTCTACTACGGTTGCGTCTTTTTTTGTCCCGATCCCGATCTTTTTTATCTGACGATGATTTCTTTGGACTGTAAGTAAACAAAACAACGATATAATTTCAAAGAGGATGCAGGCACAGCTGTTCAAGGCCAATGATGTTTCAGGTTACTGAAAGCATAGCTAGGTTTTCAGCTAACAGTTATTAGCATGTAATGATTGCAATGTCATGCGGCAGAGGCAAGGTAGTTACAACCCTAAGTTAGACACTTTTTGAGTCCTAGACTGCCTGTGCTGTTTCTGATGGCATAATCAGTGTCAGGCCGATTATACATCGAGGAGAAACAATCAAACTGATTTCTCTACACCTTCAAAAAAGCATGAAGTGTTTATGTGAAAACTTACTCTTTTTCTTGCTTGAATAAAGCTTCTAATTCACCCAACATTGATGCTGCCACCTGTAGATCAGAACCACCCTCCTTGGGTTCTTCCTTGACTTCAACATCATCTGCTTTGAGTTCGTCTTGAAGCATAGTCTGGAAACAAAGGAGAAAAGGTCAAGGGACTGCCACGTTTCTTTTTCAGCAATGATTCTCAGCTAAACACAATCAAATGGTAATCATTCACCTTTTCAGAAAGCAGGTACCAGTATGGTCTGTGATTTTTCTAATAATTAGGCTGGGAATGCATCCCTGAATTGAACAGAATGCCAATGAACTTACCCTGACAGTGGGATCATCAGGGATTGCCAGACCTGGGAACAAATGCCTCTTCATTTCCTTATCATTGTCAGCTTTCTCAAACTCATCGTCTGACCCATCTGTATCCTTCTTCTTTTGTTTCTTTGGCTTTTTTGGAGCCATTTTCTGGATTAACCTCAACAGGTTTGCAATTAGGGAATCCTGTAAAAAGATTTTAGATAAAACATAAAAACAACTTTGGATAGTTCAAGTGTTTAGCAACTCAGAATCCAGCTTGCAATTTAACTCTCATTTCCATGCCCTATTTGGATTGTGATTCCTCAGCCTCTCTAAAACATGCCGAATGCACTCAGGAAACCTTAGTTTGACCCAAGTGCTATTTACAAGATGACGACACTTTATGAACCTCCTTCTTACCGCAAATTCCGCCTCATTGTCCAACAGCGCCTTCTTGAATGTCTCAAAAGTGTTATGCTTCGCCGCTAAATCAATGACGAATTCCGCCAGATCCTTGTCATTCAGGCCCAAGTGGTTGTCGAGTTCAGTGCAAACTTTCGAGACCAGTGACAAGTGTTCCAATTGCTGGAACTCATCCATGATGGACTCTGAAAAGATCAGGGCGGGTTAGCCTGGAATGTGGACATGGTGGAGACTCTTTCAATGGATTTAACCATACATGAATGAAGTCATAAGCAGTCATCAGGCCTACCCCTTCTTGGCCTTAAGTTACTGACATGCTCACACTTGGGTAAGGAGGTATCATAATCATATGTGGTACAGGACTTGGTATGGACTCGCCAATGCCCTGGACAACATGTGATTGTCACATCAACAAACGATCCTGTGCATAGGCAGACTTTTAAGAAGACATTATGCACATGTACATTTTGTACAGCCAAGACAAGAGGAGAGAGGACTCCCCAGTTCAACCTCAAATTTCGGTCGCCAAATTCATATATCAACGACTTCAGGCAATTTTGTACGGTTTTATTTGGTTAAGATAACTGATGCACGTGACTTACATCGTCTTTACTGTCTTTGATCGAGAGAAAATGAACAAAAATAGGACATCAACAAACAAATTTTATGAGAAAGCGTTTTGACATCGTCTTTCGTAGTTTCGATAGGTGGCGACACCATGCGGTGATTTATGCTAAATTGACACTTTGACGAGTTATCGAGCGGCTAAAGTAACCTAAATGTGATCGATCATACAATATATTGAATCTATAGACAATCCTTTAGTAGTATTGGGTACAATTTATGTGAAAGCTATTGCGAATAAGGCGTATTTCGTGATTTATGGGGAGGTTCTTTCAATTTTAGTTCTATTTTTCGGCGTTAGGTGGCCTAAATCAAAATGGTGAACATGTTGAGAAAATGGGAAAATCCCACCAATAAAACCTCCGAAACCTGAAATATCAGTGGCAAGAATACTTGATCCTTCGTTCATTATATAGGTAAGGTATTTTTTTACTGTAAGGTACTCTCTCATTTCTATGTTGCATGCCATAGAGGATCAAATATTGAGGTTGAAAGTTGAAAAAACACAAACGTTTCGAAATCGACTGAACTTGAAACTTCATCAGGAAGTGAAAAAATAATAATTGTAGACTAATGATTGGAAAGTCTTCCAACCAAATTCATCCTTTCAATTGTGCCACACACTCTTTGCGTCCACTCCTGCCGCTGGGCACTTCTAATCTGATGCAGTGGCGGAGTATCACGACAATAGGCCCCTTTGTCTATTGGCATTGCCTATTGGCCTACAGGGAAGTTGTAGGCCAGCCCACACCACTCACCAACTGCCACAGTTATCAGTGTGGATGGAGGGAAATGCACCTTACCAAGTTGAACCATAGAGAGCTGCCAGAGTATCTGGCTCTGGCAGCAGTCTGCAGAACTTGTCCCTCGACTGGCTCCAGCTCAGCCTGCAAGATTGACTTGAGTAAGTCTAGTGTCTCGACAGTAAGTCTAGTGTTTCATAGCTGAGATTACAATGTCGATGAGTCAATTATTGTATTGCCCTTGTTGTAAATTAACTGAGTGTCTTTTTTCAGGTTGCACAAGAAATTCAAGTCCTCTTAACTGGTAACTGGTACATTTGTGCATCAGTATGGCAGATGCAAGTGCCCTTGAGCAGGACGGGATGTCCTTTGCTCAATCCGCAGTGTCCTTCGATAAATTGGGCGAAATCAACACTGCAATATTCTATTACACAGTAAGAATCTGAATCTCTTTAGAATTGTTTTTTCCTGATAAAGCCAGCCTGTCGAGGATAGATCTCACTCAGCAAATTCAGAACCCCACAACTGATATGGGGCCTACATTTATTAAGTCAGTAATGCTATCACTAATCCTTGAGTAAAGGCAGGAGAAAAAGTAGTTGGTTGTGTCGAGAGCATGACCTCATTGAAAACATAACAATTTAGGATTCTTCACATTTATTCTTGTCGTTCATTTGACCGCGGGTCAAGGCAAGAAATAGTGTTTTTCTGACTGGCTGAAACAAACTGCAGGTTCCCCGTATTTGTTGACAATTCATGCTGATGTGTTTCAGTTGTCATCCGATCTTTCTTGTTTTCAGGAAGCTGCTCAAGCATTGCTGTCTGCTTCAATGGCTGGATCCCAAATACCTGGGATTGTGGATAAGGCAAATGAATACATTTTGAGGGCAGAGCAGCTAAAGAAAGCCAGTAAGTTTGCCTATTGTTGAATTCTAGCATGGGTTGACTGCAATGTAGCACTGTTTTGCATAAGTAGCTTTTGCACAAGTTGATGAATGGCGTATAAGAAATGAATTAAAAAAGATAATAGCACTAAAAGCATTACTTCTCTTTAGGACTAGAAAACCAACAATTTCGACAACAAACTGTGGCAAAGACCCCAGAACAACACAACAAGGAAAGGGCCGAGTTCTTACTGAGACAAGCCTTTGATGAGGATGAGAATGGGAATGACAAAGAGGCTCTGGAACTATACTCTCAGGCTGTCGAACTGTTACTTAGCGTTGTAAGTACGAACATTCCTCTTCTTTTGTGTCCAGTTTCTATTTGATGGTGTTTCAGTCATGTAGATGACGAATGTGGTGGCTTGTTTTGTTCATTCTTTGCCACTCAAAGTCTTCGGTTTTATTTCAGAAACAGGCAACTCAAGATAAAACATTGGAAGCGAAGGTTGTGAAGTTGGCGACCCAAGCTCTAGACAGGTTAGTTCTGCACACTGAGAAAATGTAGAACCACATAAACTTTCTATGATTTGACAAGTAGTTTATTTTCTTCAAAATTTGTTCAGTTGAAAATTTACTCTGGACGCCAGGACTTTGTCTGAGATTGCAATTACAGTAGAACCTCTCTATTCAAGATCATTTTAGAATGACTTTGTTTTATTTTTCAGAGCTGAAGAGAAAATTTAAAACCACATAAATTTCTATGATTTGACAAGTAGTTCATTTTCTTCAAAATGTTTTGGTTGAAAATTTACTCCGGACGCCAGGACTTCGTCTGAGATTGTAATTACATTTATTTTTTAGAGCTGAAGACCTGAAAAAGAAGAAGACGGCAAATCAATCACAGCCCGCCCCTCCTCCGCCAATTCAACCACCTGCAAAAGTAAAGGTGGCACCACGTCCACTGGGCTTCAATCTTTTCGATGACGATGAAAAGCCAGCGCCGCGGAGGAGTCCAATGCCCAGCCCGAGTGTTCAGCATAAAGCGCCCCCCGGTGGTGGGGGCTCATACACAAAAGAAGAAATCAAGGTTCTCAGGTTAGTTCTTTCTTGATAGAACCTTGATAGAACCTCTCTATAGTAGAACCTCTCTATTAAGGACACCTTGGGACTGACAAGTGCTGTCCTTAATAGAGAGGTGTCCTGATTAGAGAGGTCAAATTGAATGGAAAAAAACAATTTGGGACCAAAACTAGTGTCCTTAATAGAGAGGTTGTCCTTAACAGAGAGGTGTCCACTAAGGGAGGTTCCACTGTAGTAAGATTTTAGTACTTCACAATGATTGTTCCTGTTATGTAGGCCAGCCTAGGCATCCTAATTCAGCCATCGAGGAGTAAGCACTGTGTTTGCCCACAGATTTTCTAATATCAATACATTCATACTTTTCAGAACTACATCATTCATCAACGGCCGAGAATATGTTCCTTTCATGTCAGTGGATATGAAGGAAAAGTTTGGATATCCTGTGCCATTTACGTAAGTCTGTGATCTTTAAAAATGCCGTTGTTTAAAGTCAAGTATGATGTTGTTAAATTTTCGAATAGGGCATGTTACAGCATTGCAGAGCTTTGGGTTTAAAGTGTTAAATAACCTCCTGTTCTTCTTGCAGGGACAAAAGTGGGTTGCTAGCACTTGCTCCGAAACAGAAAAACCATTTTAAGGCTTTCGTTCGTCCAGATGAAATCTTCGAGGAGCCAAAAATGATATATGCCGTGTCAAGTTTTTCTATAAAACAGGTATTTAATCAATCAATCAATCAATCATCTGAAAAGTTCAAAGGCCACTGGCCTGTTCGCCTTTGAATTGCCTCATAATATTCATCATGGCGGCGTTGTGTTTTAAAGAGTCAGGAATTTCAGTTCCTTGAAAGCCACACCAGTTCTTCCTGACATACAATACTAGGTTCTCCCTGGGAACGAACCCAGGCCCTTTTTAAATTGCGTGGTAGCCAGCAGTGTTAACCACAAGGCTATGAGCCCTTTACCACTGCTTGAAATTGGGCCTAGAATATTCACTACAGTAGTTTGACAAAATATGCAAATGGGAAAAAGATTAGTGGTAGCCCTGACAGGCCAATCCCCTTTCCTTTCTTGATATCGATGCTCGTAATTTGTTTCAGACGTTAATCTCCGACTGTTCATTCGTGGCCTCCCTGGCCATATCGGCACAATACGAGAGAAGATTCAAACGCAAGTTGATCACGAGTATTATCTACCCGCAGAACCGACAGGGTGACCCGGTGTACAATCCGTGTGGAAAATACATGGTCAAACTGAACCTTAATGGTGTATTGAGAAAGGTGAGCTCTGTTTCTTTCCCTGTTACGTTCAATGCCTGGTGATGTCAATGAAGTTTGTAATTTACTCCAATTGTATCTCTACAGGTACCATAAGGGCTTAGTGACTCCGTCTTCGGCCAGAGGTGGAGTCCACACAAGCTACTCATGTTTCTCCCTTGTTGGGGTCTCTGGCTTGCCCTGGCATAGACACCAGAAACAAGAAACCTCAAGTTTACATCTCACTTGAAAGACTGTGAGGTGCCTACAATTTTAGTTCCTTGAAATCCTTGCCGGTTCATCCAGAAATACAATCCTGGGTTCTCTTGGGTAGAACCAGGGCCATCATGCGTGGTAGCCAGCAGTTGGCTTGGCTATGAGGCTCCTGAAGTATGTCCTATCTCAGAATTCTAAACAAACCACTTGGGTTAAACCTTTAATTTCCCAGTGCCAGAAAAGTATATACTTCTGAGTATGTATCTTTATCTCTCTTTCTGTGCAGGTGATAATTGACGACTACCTGCCTGTCGATTCCCGTGGTGAACTCCTCTGCTCGTTCTCTAACAACAAGAATGAACTCTGGGTCTCTCTGCTGGAGAAAGCTTACATGAAAGTGATGGGTGGTTACGATTTCCCTGGATCAAATTCAGTAAGTTCTTTGGATGATACAATTGAACCTCCCTTAGTGAACACCTGTCTTATAAAGACACCCTTCTCTATTAAGGATGGTGAGTGATAACCACTTTACCCTTCGTTAATTCGTTAATTGTTGGACCATAAAATGTGCTCTCTATCATATTCTTCAATAATTTCAGAATATAGATCTTCACGCCTTGACCGGGTGGATCCCAGAAAGGGTGGCAATACGAGTCGGGAAGGATAGCTTCGATCCGGACAAAGAGTTCAAGAAAGTCATGGACCGATTCCACAAAGGCCATTGTTTGGTTACCTTGGCAACTGGAGAATTATCAGAAGTGGATGCAGACAGAGCCGGCCTTGTTTCAACTCATGCCTATGCGTTACTAGACATCAAAATAGTCAAGGTTTGTATGCTTCGAGTCAATTTCCTTGTTTTTTCTGCCCCACAAAAAGAATTTGACCTGTTTTTCACCTTTAGGTACGCTTGGGCTGCTGACCGGTACATAAAATGACAGCTCCCCTCAGTGTAACCTAAAAAAGTATCCCCCTTTTCCCCATTTTTGTTCATCTAGGGTCAGCAGTTGATGATGTTGAAGAATCCATGGAGCCATTTGCGATGGAAAGGCAACTATTCTGAGACAGACACCGTCCACTGGACACCTGACATGCAGAAGGCTCTGAACTATGACCCAGAGAGTGCCCAAATGATAGACAATGGTAGGTAGCTCAACAACTATGATTTGGCATGTTTCTTAGCTAGCAATATTAGTTGGTGAGAAAGAGAATTATTTTGCTGTCGCACCACTGTACATTACACCCCACATGCAGAGAGCTTTGACTGTAACCAAATGGCTTGTTTTTGCTTCTCAGTTATGGAAGAGTCTTTCAAATTCTTTTATCTATGTTGTGTTTTAGGTGTATTCTGGATAGACTACAAGTCAGTTCTCCGATATTACGACGTGATGTACATCAACTGGAACCCAGATCTCTTCCCGTACACCACATGCATTCACCAGTAAGTCCATACTCGTTAGTAGCTACCATTTGGCCGTGAGAGAGTAAGATGAATTTGCTGCAGTGGCGGCCCTCTTGGGAGCTCAGAAAACAACGATTCCCTCAATTTCCATGGAGTGTGTTCTGGCTTTAAAACGGTCACTGCTAGTACTCGGTTTGAAAGAACAGAGATGCTAGGAGGATTAATCCTCGTGCAGCAAAAGCCACTGGAAGGGGTAACCAGAATGTTCTGATTGTGAGTCGTAGTCAGCTACAACCAGTACACCGCTATATTTCATCATGTTAATTTTGATAAAAATACGTCGGCATATTTTCATTTTTTCTGTCTTTCATGCATGCTTTGCTCACACATCTTACTTTCTTGGTTGTCACCAGTGATTTTAAACAATCAACTTGTTATTCATACCGCCAATTCTACCTTATTCGAACTAAAACTTTATCTTCCAGTACTTGGCCAGCCAAAAGTGGCCCGAAGAAAGATCTATACGATATCAGCGATAATCCCCAGTATCGTCTCGAAGTCAAAGCTACAGGGGCGACGCCTATCTGGATCCTACTAACCCGGCATATCACGGACAAAGACGACTTCGCTGACAACAAGGAGTTCATCACGGTAGTTGTTTACAAGACAGGAGGGAAACGTGTTTACTATCCATGTAAGTAGATATTACTGTTTCGACTGATTTAAGAAGCCTCGGTGGTGTAGTGGCTCAAGTCTCTGAATAGCCTTCATAAGGTCTGTGGTTAGTTTCAGTCATCCTGAAGAAAAAGCATTAACTGCCCATTGTGTTTTGAATCATTCCGTTCGTTATGATGAGAAAATATGAATGTTACAATAACTTTGAAAGTATTTGTTCAATTATTTAATATTTTTCATTTGTATTTTCAAATTGTGTTTTTCAGTCGACCCGCCCCCATACAAAGATGGGACACGAATCAACAGTCCGCACTACTTAGTCAAAATGGTGGAAGACGCCCCCGGTGTTTATCACTACACCCTTGTAATTTCGCAATATGAGAAGAACAATACCATTCACTACACGCTACGTGCCTACACCACTGCTGAGTTCTCCCTCACAAAAATTGCCGACCCATACATCCAGAGTTATCAGAAACAGGTACGTGTTTCAAGCATTTTGGTCAGAATCGAGTCGTTTTGAGGTATTTGTCTTTGGGTGCGCAACAGGAAGGAAGCCTCCATCCTGTACTGACTAAGTGTCCTGCACATGTAGTCTCTTTCAGTGGGCATGGAGACAATGCTGTCCAGTTCTGAAGCAAGTTCCTATTGAGTATCACTTCTGTCATTCCTAGAATGCTTGGTGCAGGATCTTAGCAACGCCGACCCTTAGCAGTAGTTTCTCACTCAGGTATGCTCCCAACTAGTTTGACGAGTGACAATGGAGCCAAGCAGAATTTGATTAAAGTTAAAGACGAGCAAATGCTTTTTTCTAAAACTCCGCGTACATTTACACTAGGTCTTTCTGTACAAAATTGAAGTAAAAGCATTCGCTAGTCTTTATTCATATCACCCATGGTCTCCATTTTCTCAGGTTACTGGTGAATGGAAAGGTGCTACTGCTGGAGGGTGTGCAAATAACACGGCCACACATAAAAAGAACCCCATGTATCAGATACAGCTGGACAACAGTACTACTGACAACCATATACTAATAGAAGTCAGGGGTCCCAAGTAAGTACTAAAAACTTTTAATAATGGGCTTTTTAGTCCTGCAAATATGAAACACTTTTTTTCAACCGTGCTTGATTGTTATTCTCAATGCCATGCCTGCTAGCTGTTGTCCTCAATAGGACTGTACACTTGTGCTTGCTATGATGTGCCAAATTATATGAAAGTTTACAGTAATGTTGAAATTTTTTCAGGGAGTACAGTGTGGGCTTTGAAGTCATCACCGTGACTGAGAACAATTCAACAGCTTCCGGTGCTTTCAAGAAAAAATCGTCAGGGGATTTCAGGTAAGCTGGCGTCTTTTCAAGTTTACAAAACTCAACTCCTCCAACAAGCTTGTACCGAACATCAAATAGAGCAGATGACATCTCTGTGGAGTACAATTCCTAGTCACGTTTTCAATGACTGATTCAGATGTATGGCTATAGAAACCAGTGACCAATGCCTAGTGAGAGTCCCGGGACTTTGTTCCCACACTACACTCTCTCCTGATGACTGTTCCCCAGATATCCCTGTCCCATTCTAAGCTTAACACTTTTACCATTTCAGGAGAGGGTTCTGCGTGCTGGCGCTGGACAACATCGCAGGGGGAGTCTACAACATCATTCCATGTACATTCTACCCAAACAAGGAAGGTCCATTCATTCTAACAGTCAGCTCAAGTGCAGAAATGGTTCTTGCTAGGTTACAATGATTCGTGGAAAAAACAGTATCGAATTTTGTTCTCTCTTTGGTGTGGTTCTCACCGAAGAGACCTTGAAATTCTCACTGTGGCTGCCCTCAGAAATCCCAAAAGCTGCAAAGCGTTTGCTGAATTTATGTGGTAAGATGGATGGACAGACTTCATCTCTGACTCGTGTTAATTTCTAACGGCCATGAGATATCCAACGAATATTCTGACAAAACTTTTTTAAGGCAGAGGTTTTAGTTCATCTTCTTCACACTACTAAAATATTCTTGGAAAAGGGATTTTCAGATTTTGCTGACAAGGTTTAGGAAAACCTCATGCCTACTTTTAGAGCTAAATGAGCCGACTACAAGTCAACTTTGGCTGTGATTAATGTGATAATAATATTTCACTGATGTCAATACTGCCCTATTGAGGCAAAGGGCATACTGTATTCCACTTGATTCCATTACATCTCCAGTATTCTCAGACTAAAGTCTTATCCAAACACATGTCAGAATGATAGGGAGATTTGGATGAAAGTGACCAAAATGTCAGTTAATGCCTTTCGCCTAAAGGGGGCAGAATACTTAAGATCATGTCCAAATTCTATGTATTTATTATCTTTTGTAATAAAATTACATAAAGTTACATAAAATTGTATATTTCTTAGTTATTTGTTTAACAAAAAATAATTTGCAAGTGTGATCAAAGCGACCTTTATCCAACATTTATATGTATGATATCATGGTAAAAGGATCAAATAACGCAAACTTTATTTAAGAATTCCTTTATTTTTTATAATGTTAACTACAGTAATTCTATGAGCCATAGCAAAAATACCAAACGAAGTAAAAAGCAAAAAAAGACCCTAAAAGTTGCCTAGATACCTAGGGTGGTCGTAGTGTTGCAAAACAACAGATATTATGCCAACTTTCTAGGATTAACTATCTTGTGGTGCAAAACATACATAGGGCAAGAGAAATCACAATTTTGCTTGGGTCTGTTAACTTCTACATCAAGAACTAAATGTATAATGTATTTCAAGGACTGGTTTAAGGTTTCGGAAGAAGGAAACTGAATAAACCAAGATCAGATATCTTAGTTCTTCAAAGTGAACAATAATCCCAGAAGAGTTGCAGTAAACTCTGTGGATTTGTTAAATATCCATGATTCGACCACCCTGGTACCTTTGACAGGCCTATTACACATCAGTAAAAATAACTTCATAGATACATGAACAATGAATTTACAGTATAAATATTTTACAACAAATTGCAAAGAGTAGTCATCTTGACGCCCCTACTATCATAATCCAGAGGCAAAGGTTATCTTTAAAACTTTTTTATTGTTTAACAAAGTAATGTCTCAGAAGTAGGAATGAACTTTTTAAAAGGTTTTTAAATGTTTCGAAGTGATTGAGATAACTGTAGAAACCAATAACTGTAGAAATGACAATGAAGACATAGTTCAGGATACCTTATTTCCTTCAATAAATAAATTTTTGACAACATTGGCATTTCTACTGTCTCCAAGTTTCTTTTTGCTGATGGTTCTTTAATAGGTTGACCAATATTCACAATAGTCTGCAGGTGCAATATGGAGCCCCCTTAATCATTTGGATATACGCTTCTCTGAAAGTGTATCTGTTTCCATTTCAGTGGGGGATGGTAGACAAATGATAGAATTGACTCGAGCCAGAAGGAACCATCTTCGGTTCAAAAAGACTCTGCTTCCCTTCGGAATAGTATCCCTCCCAAATGCAGACCTGAATAATTTAGATTGGAGGTATATCCGTGTATCATGAATGTGACCTTAGTTTCGTATGTACACAGTATACATGCTTAATAACTTGCATAAATTAACTAGAAAAGTCAAAATAAGTTATATATTGTTTGTTCAATTTCGCAGAGATGCTTAAAAAGGTCAATGAAGGGGATTTTTCATTCTGTTTCTTCAAGATAACAGATTTGTAATCCAACTGATAAAAAAATGTGGCCTGAGATGGGTACATGTATAAAATCCGATGACAGAGATTCAAAATGACAAGAATAAAAAAAGTTTATTGGCTGTGTTTAATCTCGATGGCAATGAATTCACTCACAATCTGGTGATAGGCTGTTCATCATGGTGACAAATTCTGAAAAATAGAGTTATACTGATCAGCTGTTTGTCATGAACTTTATGTCAGAAGGCCTAATTTCTTGATGTATCCCCAGTGGAGATTTGACAGTTACAATAATATTTAGGACAGGTCGTTAGAATATTGTTTGAGTATTTTGGTTCTCTTCCCATAGTTTGTTGGGCAGCGGTGTTTCAATCTGTTGTTCCCAGCTCTTTTGATATATTCCATGTTTTTCAACCCATAAGCCACTTTTTTCAAGTAGAAAAAGGCTCTCTCAGCAGTGGCCTATCAGGAAACCTCATGTTTGTGAGGTGCAGAAAGCATGGATGTGATTGGTTGAATGGCTACTGATCAACCTCAAATACAGATAGGAAGTCTAAACAAAGTGAGGTTACCTTCATAATTAATTTCTCCATCCCCATCCATATCTGCCTCTTTGACCATCAGCTCTACTTCTTCTTTCGTCATTGGCATACCCATTATTTGCATGGCATTCTGGAGCTCAACTCCACTGAAACACATAATGTCACTGATAATCACCAGGAAACAAGAACTGAACCTATTCAGTAACATCTTAGAACCAATCACAACCTGGCTAATTAATCTTTTGGACTGTTTATCTAAAGTGCAGTGTTGTCTTGAAAACTAGGTCATTAGGTCATATTTGACCTGAAGTGGCCCGTTTACTACTTGCTCATATCTTACTTACCTGATTGATCCGTCCCCATCCTTATCAAACATATCAAATGCTTCCTTCATACTCATTTCTGGCTGCTGATTTTTTGCCATTAAATTTAAAAATTCATCAAACTCTATCGTCCCATTTTCTAAAACAGAAGAGTAGAAGTGATTTAGACTATTTTAACAAATGTCAGAGTTGATGGCTAAGTTGGTTCAAAGTCAGTTCAAGGTGTCAGATATCATTCTCTGATTCTGTGGTGAAACTTAACAACAAAACCATTCGTTGGAAAGCTCTTCTTCACCGCTTTTGGCTATCATTTGTACCATGATAGTTTTTTTTCAGTGAACATTTATTGGACATTTCACCGCTCCCCCCCCCCCCTTCCCATTGAAGGAGCTATGAACTTACTATCTTCATCTACTTCGTCGATCATGTTTTCGAGGTCTTTCCTTGAGAGAGCCTTTCCTAGTGACTTCATGATGGCCCCAAGTTCATCTACGTCTATGTTGCCATTGCCGTCCGCGTCAAAGAGATCAAATGCCTCCTTGAATTCTTTAATCTGTTCATCAGTGTATTGGTCTGCCTAGAAAAATAAGAAATAGAAGAATATTTTAGCAGCTGCAGGTCTTTTTCGTGAAGACTGTTGGAGTCCTGCAGACAAATTTCTAAAGCCATGCGCCTTTATCTGCCAATTAACCAAAGGGCAAGACTCTTTTTCCAGGGTGAATATATTACCGTTACAACTACTCTCTTCCAATATGGCGGCTTGGGCAACCATCTTGAATTTCTTTCCCCCTTTGCACTTTTTAAAGAAAAGGGATTGCAAATTTATGTCATAAATTTGAAAACAGTCTCTCTTCAGGTCAGAAGATACAGTATTTGCAAGTAAAAAGGGACTAAAGGAAATCACCTCGCTGATGCTGCCCGCGGTATTTGAAAAACAACAGAAAGTGAAGGAACTATATAGCCGACATTCTAAGCTCAGCAGATGAACCTTTACCTTGGAACTTTACATTAGTTAATCACAAAGTAAACTTGGCCACTATAGATCACTTTCTGTGCAAACATGCTATCATATTTGTATGGAAGGAAAGAGTGTTTGCTTAATCTTTTGACTCTTGATGTGGTACCTTGGTGTTGACGTATAGTATCATGGGTCACGTTATGGCCGTATTTGTTAAATAGCACTTCATTCTCACCTAAATGTCCCCACATAAGATTTTACAATAAATGTGCCTCTTTGATGTGCCCTCCTTAAAGTCAACTTGTCCCTGCGTCGTTCTGGTTGTGACTTTGTCCTCAAAAGACCAAACCTTTTTTTGGACGTTTCATTGATGAATTTCGGTGAAATGCGGTGATCCTTTTAGTTGGCATCCTGAACCTCATGGTCTTATACTCCTTTAAAGTAGCCGGGGTATATTAAGATGTTATAAGATGCAAAAACCTTGGTGGTCAAGATGTTCAGTTTGTGGTGTTATTATATTTGTTAGTTTGGTGATATATAGCTGGCTGTACCACCTACCCCATTCCGGAGTATATCCATATCGACGCCATACTCCTCTAAGATATACTCGTGCCTGTCATGGTCACACTTTGGAAGAAGAAAACAAGACACATACAAAATAATAAATCAGATGCTAAAACTTAATCTTAAAGGGTAAACTTGGCATGGGATATGCTGGTTTTCATTGAAAAATTACTTTCATCTGGACCGTCTCCAAACAGAATCGTTTCGACAGGCGTAAAAGTGCTGGCAATATTTCGCTGTTTTGCTGCTACAAAAAAAATCAATCTAATTCATTCAGTAGTTGATGACCTTAAATCATTATTGAAGGTGTTATCATATCATTAGTAATGTTTTGTAATCATATAGCGAGGACCGAATATTTGCTGGCCCCGATTTACTGACTTATGCTGGAGGTGCTGGGAGCCATTCCGAGACCAATGCCGATCTATCGGGGCGTTATAGCCTTTGGGTGCTGTTTTCTCCATCTTTTTGGGGCTACTATACCATAGTATCATCCCTGGTTTCCGGTTTCCTCCTACTTATTATTGCAAATCGCCCAATATATTTTGTAGAGCTAATAATGTCCTTGTTGACGCTCAGCTCAACGCAATTACCACTTTACTTATCAATAGTAGGAATAAAAAAGCGTTGAGGTATTTGGGCATATATACTAGAATCGGCATTTAGGAAATAATTTCCTTGATTGCCTGGTTTGTGCAAATAAATTAACAATGTGTGTTGAGTGTTTGTATTTGTTTGAAAACTCGAAGTAGGGTAATCTGCTAGGTTATTGAAATGGAAGAATGGTTTGTGGACTCACTTGGGCTTATACCATAGGCCTACCAGTTGGCCCTTAAGGTATATTAACAGGTACATGTGCGCTGCCTAAGCCCCGAGAAATGACTTGGGCTTAACCAAATTATGAAACAATTATCCCGTCACACCCGATATATATATATATTCCAATCCGAACTGGTGAAGCTAACTTTAATTTGGTCAGAAGCCGTCGCGAATTTGAAAGCAACATCAATTTTATAAGGATGAATCCCATTACAAGAAGCCATGTGCGGCTTCCTTGATGGCTCTTTGTCGAGTCTATACTGTAAAGGGGTATTTGGATCGCCCGGCAGAGATTTTTCATCCCATGTTGTATGTGAGTTGTTGTCCCAGACTCATGTCAATTTTTTACATCCAAAACTCTCGCTCTTGTGCAGAAGCCCTAACAACTATCGTATTCTGCAGAACAGGGGAAGTTACATGATTGTTCAAAACACTGAGAAATTGAGCCCTCCACTTTGAAGTGGACCGCTTGCTGCAACGTTTCAAAATCTATAGTGAAGAGCATAGTATTTTGGTAAAATCGTTTGATATTTCGGCTGGTAGAGTCATCCCCGTCATAGTTGATACCTGTTTTCTGAAAGGAGCACAAAAATCGTTTTCATATGTGCGCCATTGGATTGTACTTTTGTGCAACGCCGCTTTATCATCTAAGCTAATAATATAATGAAAATAAACACTGAACAATATTCACATCATCTTGAGTCGCAATTTTTTTTCCTGGGCTAGGTGTATCAATTCTTATATTCATATATTATGTTCTACATAATCTGCCACTAAATTCTTTGATGACGCAAATGGCGCGCACAGTCAGGGATGTTTCTTCGGAACAGAGCTGCCGTTAACGTGAACTATGTCATGTATATCACACGTACATTGCAGATCAATACCATTTGAACCAACAGTGAAAGCCGAAAAACAAACTGCATCAATACGAAATAACAGAAGGACTCTTCGGTTTGGTTTTAACCCATGACAGTTTCTGTTGTGCAATGATTGAACCATCCGTGAAATTCATCTAAAATGGATGATATTGCCCTTTCAGTCACAATGGTAATCGTTTCTCGCCGGGTTTGCAGTATTTCATTGTGTAAAATACCCACAGAATGACTGCCCTACATTGGCCGTCGACCATGCACATTTGGCCATATCCTCTAGCTAAAGCAGCATTTCTGCTCGTTTATAAGAAACACATCAATTATTCTCTCGTGTTCATATCAATGCCACATTTCTTTGCCGCCAGCAGCCTCAAGAAGGCAGGACAAAACATCAATCCATCACTGCTGCCATATCGAATTCCAGTATGTCTGCCATCTTGGATTCCAATATGGCCGCCATCTTGGATGGTTTTGTTTGATGGCATCCCGTGTCTGGTCATCCTCAGATTCAGGCTGTTTCATGTTTAAAAAATCCAGAGGCGGAGTGTATTGAAAGCCTCTGGTTATATGAGGATGGCGTTCTGCATGACACATTCTTGGCAGCAAATGAAATTGTAGCCATATATTGGCCCGGGCATATTGGATTGCTTAACGGATCTTGAAGGTGACAAAGTCTGGTCATATCTTGGTGCTAGCGCCACCTCTGTCACAACTGTTCCTGTCCATATGATGATAGACATGCCCAGACCAGAACCAACGCTTTTTACTTCTACATTTTATTTAGTCAATGACAATATCAATAAAGTATTATGACTTCCCAAGAATATTTGCTTAAAATTATCAACATATTCACACAAGTCCACAAAAAGCCTATACACCAGGTGGCGAGCAGATATCTCTGTAAAAAATCACAGTAATACGGTATAGCATTAACTTACATTTTTGTTTTCACGCTCTTTCTCTATAGCCATGGCGCAAAGAACATATTTACGCAGTAAAATAAACGTCTTTTATGAAGACTTTTGACTATAAAGCGCACATTAAACCGATCTGTTTGATAATGTATATACAATTGTAGTTTGCTTGCCTTTCCTGCGGCTAAAAACAAGCACCAACTACATGAACTGTAAAGGAACTCACTTGCCGTCAGCATTGGGATTTAAGAACTCAAACATATAAGGTAATATGGTACAATCATCAATGCGCAATGATATGTAGGCTCAACGATTAACTCTACACAATCATCATTCTTCATTTGCCAAATGCACGCATGCCCGTTACGCGAAAAAGATTGCCTGAGGAACATAACTTTTTCCCGAGACTGTAGCAGACCCATTTGTTGGACGAGAGCAACATGGAATAACCATGCCTAGATTGAAAAAAATATGTAGAGTCTATGCTATAAAAAACAACCTATAGTTTGTATACATTTCGGCATCAATTGCAGCATTAACTACCATTATCACTAACTCCATGATCATCATCCGAAACTGCATCATTGTCGTATATTTTCTATCTATTGTGGTTTGCATTGTAGCAAGAATTAATAAAGACTAACATTTTGACTTTAGCAATGGTCACGACGATATTAATTGTTCATGAGTGTATTTTGTGCGTCTTTGATGTGACCAAGGACAGTCCAGTAATTAGCATTCATTTCCACTGTGAATTGATACATGTACCTTTTTCATCAAGAACGTGATTGTGTGTTCCTGTCACAGTGGTAAAGAGGACAGTCATTGAAATATATGATCAGCGAGAGACACGCCCCGAGTTTATATAATCCTTCTTTCGAAGGCACAGTCACACACCTCCTGCGCAGTCCATTTCGTCATCCTTATCGTCTTCCCATCATGAACCGGGCCGGGCGATATGAAGAGGCCCTTCGGCATCAAAGCACGATTAGTAACCCTCTCTTCCTTTAATAACTCCACCATGGTTACCCTCGCTCTACCCTGGTTGCCCAAGTTTCATAATTGTAGGAGACAGTAGACGTTTTAACCGCTTGACTTATGAGTTTCCAGGCGCCGAAACGAGAAGAAATCGCTTTCCGGTTCGTTACAGCTATTCAGAAATTTGTCTTGTAATCACCAATCCCACCATCTTGAGACCTCATCTGGACCGTCCGTTGGTGAATTCAAGTGAATGTGATTCATCTGATTGGTCAATATTGATTTCTTATCATTCAAAAGTAATGACGTAACAACGAAAATAATGACGTTACGAACAAAAGCGATGACGAAACTCGCAGGTTGGAAGAGTGCTTGAATAATTGAGGACATCTTCAATGTAAAGCGCTGTCATTTATAATACATGTCGGTTATGTAATAGGAAATTACTTTGTCTTTGGGAAAGGGGATGCGATTTTCATGTACGAGTGGGAAAGATGATTCACTTCAACACGCGATTGGTCTTCTGGTCTTAAAAGTTAAAATGCCCTTTTCCCGGTTTCCATTCGAGGGTGTCCATGATAGAGAGGTTCTACTGTATATTGTTTCCATTTTGATCTACTAAAGAACAAAGTAAAAAGTAACAAAGGTAATGCCGGGAAATAACCAATTTAAAGGATTGTAAAGGTTTTCCCGTGGCACATTGCCTGTAGGAAAAGAAAACCCTTTCTGCATCGGAGAGAATGCGTGGGCCCAGATGACTGCTGAGGAGCAGAGACTTCATCCATTATAGAAACCCTGCAACCACCTCTGGTCTGCATCCGATGAAACTTGCGTCAAGCTTTCGATAAAGTTCAATTCTGCGCAGCGTAAAAGAAGTGCGCAGAACTCTCTCACGCGCTATTCTCAAAACCAACAGCAATGATGAAGCACGCAACATGGGAATCCATTTAAAGTATTCTGGGTTTGAGGACTTTAGCATGTTCAATACTATAATAGCACCTAGCTACAGCAATTCAAGAAATACTATTCTGTGAGAGGTGCTTTATCGATTTCTGATACTTAGCATTTGGCCTTGGTTTGGAAAGGCACTTTTAGCTCCGGCAAATATCAAGTATGACAAATAGGACATGTTTTATGCATTTGAAGCATCTTATAGCCAAGCAAGCACATGATCCCTACCGAACGAAACAGGCAGGATTTCAATGCGTTGTGATCTAAAACCCCTGCATAATGTCGAAATGCATTTGGGTGAAAACCCATAAACCTATTTTGAGTGCAGTACAATACAATGGGAGATATTTCAACGTTTGTGTCAACATTAAACAAATTCAAGATGGCCGCCAAAGTTTTTTTTTATCGAACCATTGCCTTTCTTGTTGTCCCCATCAATTAAATTAATCAAATAAAGATGACAACGGCTGTGCATTGCTATTGCTAAATAGCGACTGGCACTGCTGATCGGTTTGAATATCATAAGGACATTTTCGGCCAACTTGAATTTCAGGTCGACCTTAAAAGTACATCGCGTTTTATAAAAAGGTTGTCTTATTTTTCAAAGTTTTTTTCCAATACAGATTTCAAGAGAGTCGAGTTTTATTTATAAGGTGAATGAAATGTGTAAGGATTCTAATATTCTTGGGTAAAATGGCATGGACACGCATTGCACGTGATATGTCCGTGTTCCATTCGCCCACCCGTCCCAACGGAATTATTATTATTGTGTCTAGCGGTGCCACACTAAAAGGTTCTCCCTTGAGAATTAAACCAAAGAACATTTGTATAATCTAATGATTTTTTTCATCCACTCCTAATAAACCAATTATCGCACATACAGCCAAGCTTGCAAATCTGCCCAAATATATGTTTCTTTTTCTTGATTATGTTTTGCACGAACTATTTCCCGAAGCGATTTCGATAATTTCGTTTTTCTTGGCACCTCATGAATGTGAGTAGGTTGTGTTGAGAACCTCTGACCCCTACAGTTTGCGCTTAGTTTTCGCCCAGACGAGTTTTCAGACCAAGAATAATAGAATATATTGACATATGTATTCTTTACTTAAAGGGGGCTATAGGCAGGAGCCAGAGGGTGCAATTGGGGTCTCCATGTGACCGAGCATGGTGTTGATTCTTGCAGAGAGTCGTAATGCAGACAGCTCCCCGAGTTCAAGTCATCAAAAGGGTTTAACGTGCAAGAGAACATCTGGCCAGGTTTGCCCGATAAATGACGTGATTATTCTCAGTAACCATCCCGACGAACATTCAAGATGGCTTCTGTGGCAGCCATCTTGGATGGTGCAAAATGCAATGACATCTTTTGCATCTCATTCCTTGTCAAAGCCAACTTGTTTACTTTCATTATTGACGAACATTATTGTAGCTGAAGAGTTCTGTATGTGGCCTTCATATTGCTAATGAAATCGACGGGACACACTTGTGGTCGTACTCCTGTAGATGTCTATGCTTTCTACTTGATGCCAGGTATTGAAAGAGTGGTAATTCCCGCCATGTTGTCTGGCCTGACATGATATTGCAATTCCCAAATAACTACATTTCACTCCTTTCTAAAATCACAAGTGACATCAAGCCTCATCAGGATATCGTCGGCCCTTGTGGTGATTGGTTTAAATCTCATCAGGTGACCACAGAACGATATGCAATGTGTTCCAAACGCTTCCAACGCATTCTATGATGCGTCCAGTTCTCTGCTGGGCATCCTGAACTTCAGGCCCACACTTGGCACTAACGTGTGGGAGGGGAGGAGATATATACGACTGACTCTGGTTTTTCACAGATGTCTTGCCAGTATTGATACTGCATGTATAAACCTTGAGAAATGGTATTCGTTGGCATTGTCTCAAGAATTCGAAAACAATATGAAGGAATAAGTTTCAAATACCCGTGTCACCTTTGTAAACAACTAGATCTACTTGTTTTCGGCAGGTCGAGTGTTGGACACTAATCTTAAAACTATTTCAATCTGTTCACATGCGTGTTTTGGTTTTATGGGTACATAATACTCCAAATCTAAATCCGTTTCCTAAAAGGGCCGAGTCACTAAGAACGTCAAACAGAGGTCGGATATAGGTTGTGCCAACGGACACTGGTTGTGACAGAAATTGTCTTTTCGGTGTCGCAGACTGATTCGAATAAAGGTTCCATAACCCACATTCACGACATTTACTGGGTTCGTCGCCCAGTACCTTTGTTTGTGGGCGTGAAACGCTCTCTGAATCGCGTATGTGGGTATATGGACCTTCAGTTTAGCTCCGGCGCATGTTGGGGGATTTTCGGGTAAATCCTTTAACTGTGACACTTGGAAAGCAAATCTGGTTTGGACATCAGGCTTTATTCAGTATACCGGTATGTAAAGATGATTAGCCGTTTTAACGCAGATACACATGGAGTTGTTTGCTGGTCAATATCTTTGTTTTGGTCCGTCAAAACTTGTTTTCGCTACTGGAAGATAAGGCCTTTATACGTAGATTTTGTTTTTCTACTGGTTGCTTTAAAGGCCTTTCGCAAATCGCAAAAATTAAATAAAAAGGCGCGAAAAGTTTTCTGTTTATTCTACAGTACTCCATCAATATCACCATCATGCCAGCATCGTATCAAAGATAAGACGATAAATGCGATTCAGGATGCAACATCCCATTCTTTATATATACTATTAGGGTTCAACGAATATGAATTTATGTATTTAAATCTGGAAATTAACCTATCTGGCCGCATAATAGCTGACCCGAATTATATTTTCCCATTCTTTTATTAAATTAACGGTCGTCTATGCGTATATATACATGTATTTCGCCCAGACGACTGGTATTATTGGATATCTCGACCAAATATACATGAACTGTGTATTAATTACTTTCACCCCCGGTTTTTATCCAACGAATAAGTAGCGCTTTCAACTTTTTAAACTAAACCATTGAATCTGGAAGGATGGTTGAGACACTGGTCGGACTCTCTGCGACTTACGGTTAGGAGGGCCCTAGTTCAACCCCAGACAACGCCTAGTAAAAGGAAACAGTAACTTACTTGTGCAAACTATTGGCTAATTAAAATTGATATCATTTGTGCGCCAAAGTACAATTTATCGATCAAATTGATAGTCTTGACTCAAAATCTAACAATTTTGTTCGTTCCCAGCTTGCAAGAAAATAACCCCACGAATAATACGGGAGGCGTCCCCTCATTACACTCCTGCCGCGGTGCCCCGTGGACCAGCCTCGTCCCGCCCCAAGACAGTATGGATAGGATAACGAAATTGACTAACCCGTTCGTCCCCTTTACGCACCCCATCCCAGCCCTAATTAAAGATCAACTAACTACGATATAAAAAAGTTCACTCACCATTTTATAGGGTTATATTTCCGTCAATCCCGTTTCTCAAACGATATCCCCTTGCCGTTGCGAGTCCGCAAATAAATGAAGATTTACAGTCGAATTTGTTTTTACTAGCCCCATTGACCCATTCCATTCGTGACGTCACTAGGGACGTCCAGGCGGTGCCGTTTTATTCCCACTACGGATAAGACCATTGTTCTGCTTTGAGATAGATTATCAGTTGCGGATCTGCTCGTGCTGCCCTTGATGGGGGGGGGGGGGGGGGTCTTGTCGTGCTCATCAGGTCTAGTTTGTGGCAGCATCTGCAATCTCATCAGGTCTGGTTGTCCCAGCATCTCCTGTCTGTCAGGTCTGGTTGTGACAGCATTATGCTGTATCATCAGGTCTGGTTGTGGCAGCATGTTATTGTATATTTGTTGCAGTATCTGCTGTCTCTTCAGGTCCATGCAATGATCAGGGGAATTTTATTGTAGGAAGGATTTAGTTTCAAGGGATATTTTTACCGTTACACCATTATTGGGCTCGGAGCTGCTGCCACCTCTTAACAAGTTATGAAACTAAAATTGCTACTGCGCATACAATTTCGCGCACTGTACCGGAAGTTCCTTGTGATAGCGAATTGGTGATCAGTTTTTGTGCAATAAAGGTCTAATAAATCCTTTTTTGCCCCGCAAAATCACTTAAAAACAAACTTCTTAGTATCTTTAGAACGTTGGCTAACATCAAAATCCAACAATGGATGAAGACTATGACGTGATTGTGCTTGGAACTGGTCTGAAGGTGCGTCCAAAATTTTGACTGAAAAGTGCCCACCCACCATTATTTTTCAACCGGTGCATCATTTCCTGGTTTGGATAGCTGCCATGTCACGACAGCCATGGTCAGAATGGTTGTGTCGTGTGTACAGATATCTTGTCACCGGCATTTTATCAATCTAACTTTAGACTGTTAGTGGGTCTACTGGGGACGTAGTTCCTCGAATGGATGATTTCGACAAGGACAAACCAGAACCAAAGCCAAACCCACTCGGAACACTAGAAGACTAGAAGCCCTCGCTTGGCCAACCTCTTTCCATTAATTTAAAGCTGGTCATCGCAAAGAAATTTTGTCAAGAAGAAGAAGAATTTTTCATATTCGGTTCTAACCGATGACAGTTCCCTAAACTGAATGACATGCAGAATCAATGTATCCAAACTGACCAAATCGTTCTTACTCCCCACTGCACAATACCTGTATTCTCTTTTCAGGAATGTGTTCTTAGTGGAATCTTCTCCATAGATAAGAAGGTGGTACTCCACATGGACAGAAACAAATACTATGGTGGAGAAAGTGCCTCCTTGACGCCGATTGATGAGGTAAGTGACCTTAAAGTTGAACCTCTCTATAAGGGACACCCATGGGACCAACAATTGCTGTCCTTAATACTAATAGAGAGATGTCCTGATTAGAGAGGTCAGATTGCAGGGAATCAAAAAAATTGGACCAAAACTTGTGTCCTTAATAATAGTGTCCTTAATATTGAGGGTGTCCTTAATAGAGAGGTGCCCGCTAAGAGAGGTTCCACTTTAACACATAAGTTGAGAACTCTTCACAACAGCAACATATCGCAGATCCTTTATATATATGTATAGGGATAAAACTCTACAGAATGAGGACGAATTTTGTTTACATTTCAAGCCGTATAACTATAAGGAAGGATCTGTGATAAGTCACTGATCTAAACCTGCTATTCAGAAAAGTTGGCCACCCATACCATTGATCTGGAGCACTTTTGTTGGATACATGGCGGTACAATTCCTGATGACATGCAGATATAAATCATGATCAGGGGTTTTCATTCTTGCATGTGTTAAAGGAGTCAATCCTCCATCATGGAGAATGAAACCTGCAGTGGACTTACTCTGGTGTCTATGAGTAAGACCATCTATGAAAAAAAAAGATAGGAAGTGTCTGCCTGCTACCCCAATTTTGAGAATAGATTCAAAAAATTAATCGATGATGCTTTTGATTTTCATTTCTTAACAGAAGCCCTAATCATGTAATTTCGTTTTCAATGCACTATGTTTCAGTTTTGGAAGAAGTTCACTCCAAAAAAGACGGCTGAAGAAATCACTGCACTTTGTAAAAAATATGGAAAGCCACGTGATTGGAACATAGACACTGTTCCTAAGCTCATTATGGCCAAGGGTAAGATCTTTTTCTTAAAAATAATGTGTTGCCCCCTATATCTCCTGTGTCAGTAGTTTGCTGTTTTTACTAGCTTTAGACTTAAGTTCTTGTTAGGTTTTGAACTTGAGGGTATTGGAAGCACTGTTACAACTTCTTGCGGCAAATATTCTCTTTTACTGAGAAAGTTCAGAATATTGAACCCACTGAAATTTTGTAGCTCAGATATTCAGTTCAGCCCTAAATGCCCATATTTTACAGAACATAGATGAAATGAAATCCTATTCAGATAGTAGAACAGACTTGCTGATTATCACTTTTTCCAAATAAAATATACACCTTATTTTCCACTCGCCTTCATAATGATATTCCTTCATGATGAGATTTTCGAATTTTAATCTAAAAGCAAGATCAAGGTAGCGTTTTACAACAGATATCGCATTGACTGCTGTTCGAAATGCAATGAAAATGCGTGTCTTTACGTATAATGTCAGCTTCGCGGATCTGAACCACTCTATTGTTTTGTTGCACACTTCTTCAGGTAAACTCACTCACTTACTAATCCATACGACCACCGACAAGTACCTGGACTTCCAGTTGGCCGACGGAAGCTACGTTCAAAAATTGGCCAATGAGAAAACTGGTGCAGGAAAGTTGCACAAGGTGCCCTCGAATGCTGAAGAGGCTCTTAAATCAAGTAAGACTATCTTTTCTCAAAGCTTGTGAGAAATTCTCCGCTCTTAAATCCTACAGATTGGAGGAAAATCTATGGGTTCTGGAAAGGTCATAGAGTGCGCTGGGTGTTGAAAGCAGGAATTCAGGAATTGAATACTATAAACCCCTTTATTTTTAGCCCTGAATTTACCAAAAAATACTTTTCAGATTTCACTACCTTTGAATTCTGCGATTGGATGGGTTTGCCATGATTACATCATTATCTCAGTTCTGTTCTGACCCCTCTTGCACGAAACTCATGGAAATATTAGGCTTTTGAAAATTAAGGGTGTTAACGAACTCCCCATGCCATGTGGACCAGTTTTATCGACTTTCTCTTTAAAAAGGACTTTACTAAATATCACCATGTCACTTGCAGGCTTGATGGGTATCTTCGAGAAGAGGAAGTTTCGAAGCTTCATCATGCACGTGGATCAGTTTGAAGAAAATGACAAGAAGACCTGGAAGGGAATGGACCCCCATAAGATGACCATGGCAGAGATATTCTTGCACTTTAACTTGGACAAAAACACTCAAGACTTTGTTGGACATGCTTTGGCTTTGTACAGAGAGGATAGGTGAGTTTGGTTCTTCCTGTCAAGTAGTTTTGACTGATCAGCTAACAACAATGTCATCATTAAATTTGGGGTCTTAAGGGATGTCACTGCAGCATATCATGGTAGTTTTTGTCAGGATACCCCACTGGATATCTGAACAGAAAATGTCTTAAAACACGAGCTGCACACAACTGTTTTCCACTTCTGGCCAAACTCAAAAGTCGGTTCGGAAAATGTCCCTCACACTTCTTGACCAACCGCAGGGCCCAAAACAAGATAAGTCATTAACTTAACTTGGTGTTCTATCCTTCAGTTAAGTCCTCAGTCTTGACACCAACTTTTAAACGTCAGTCATAGCAACAAATCTTGTTTTAACAACCAGGCCCTCTTTTCTATTTCAGTTATTTGACGCAGCCTTACTATAAAACTTTCCTGGCCATCAAACTGTACCAAAGGTCTCTTGATCAGTACGGCAAATCGCCTTACCTGTACCCATTGTACGGTTTAGGCGAACTACCACAGGCATTTGCAAGGTAAGCAATCTCGATAGTTTAAGGCCAGAAATATGTGCCAAGCTAACTTACCCTGTGAGACCGAGTCCGTGCTCTAGAATCTTTTTGGGGTTAGTAATGTGCCTCTGATGATACTTGCTTGACTTCAATTTAACAAAGGCTGTGTTAAAGTGCGAGAATTTGTAGCGATGTGGTTGTATCGTCTTGTGTTCTTTCCAGGCTGTCCGCTGTGTACGGCGGGACCTACATGTTGGATAAACCAATCGAAGAGCTTGTTATGGAGGATGGGAAATGTGTCGGCGTCAAGTCCCAGGGCCAGATCGCCAGGGCCAAAATGGTCGTCTGCGATCCGTCGTATGCTCTTGACAGATGCAAGAAAATTGGTGATGTAAGTGAAAATGAGTCTCATGTCCAACATATTGAAAAAAGGATAACTATCATCCTCCTGTTCCACAGCTTTGGCATTTCAAATTAATATTCCGATTATGGGCCAGAGGAGATAAAGGAATTTCTTGTCTGCATACATCTTATGGGTCAGAGTAATACTTTTAGTTCTTTTAATAACTCCTCAATGTTGAAACCAGACATGAAGGATTCCAGTGTTCAAAAAGAAAAATCCCAAGCGAATAATTGTCATGATTCTTGTTGTTTTGCAGGTCGTAAGAGCTTACTGTTTTCTGGATCACCACATACCAAACACAAATAATTCCAACGGCGTGCAGATTATCATTCCGCAGAATCAAGTGATCCCAAGGCGAAAGTCAGGTACGTGTGATGAAAGTTGCTGGTGGGGCAGCGTAGTTGATCTCATCCAGTTTGTTCTTATACTGTTCTCCAAGATGACTCGTGTGGCGTTGCATTGTGTTACGGTGTTGTATATCTTTTTGATGCATACTTAAGTGAAAAGTATAGCCATGATATTTTGACACGGCGTGCAGATTATCTTATCCAGGCAGAAAGTAGCTGGAGATAGACCCCTGCCAGACTGAGACTCATTACTGTCAAGTGTCATTATTCTGTGTTATTTTCCTGGATTTCGTGAGTAACCTAGTCTACAGAAACAAAACACCTGTGACAATTTGGCAATTTTCAGTACAAATCTGGTCTCTAAAATTCAGCTTGGTGATTTTACTTTCCGACATCTATATATCGATGGTATGAGCACAAGTCTGGTCTCTAATGTTCAGCTTGGTGATTTTACTTTCCGACATCTATATATCGATGGTATGAGCACAAGTCTGGTCTCTAATGTTCAGCTTGGTGATTTTACTTTCCGACATCTATATATCAATGGTATGAGCACAAGTCTGGTCTCTAATGTTCAGCTTGGTGATTTTACTTACAGACATCTATATATCGATGGTGTCAGCCACCCACAATGTCACTGCTAAGGGGTACTTCATCGCCACGTGTAGCACAACGGTTGAGACGGCCACACCGGAGGATGAGCTCAAACCCGCGATTGACTTACTGGGCCCCTGCATGGATAAGGTCTATCACGTATCGCCAATGTATGTGCCTGTCGACGATGGCAAGGAAAGTAATGTAAGTCTGAAAGTCTCATCGGTGAACAATTGGAAATTAATGAGTTTCATCACCATCGAGATTTTGTCATTTTGAGAAAAACGTCGTGCACGTTTGGAACTTAACTATCAGTAAATGCATTGCAAACTTTTGTTTGAACATTTCATCACAAATGTTTTACAGTCACTTTATAGTAATAAAATCTCACGTAGTTTTCAATTTTTTTCGTTAGATATTCATCAGCAAGTCATATGATGCAACTAGCCACTTCGAGACGACATGCGAAGACATCGATGCCATCTACGAGCGTGCTATGGGAAAAAAGTTTGACTATTCTCAGGTCAAATACCAGAGAGAAGAACAAGAGTAATAGCATCATTGTCATCTAGGTTCATGTTGGTAATGTTACTAACTATTACAGGATTGAGGCGGACGTGTAACAATGTTAAAAATTTGGTAACGATTCGAAAAATGTGTTACCAAAAACTCTCAATGAAAACATAGCGCTTACTTTGAACGCATTGAACATCTCTGATGAGGGTTTATCATTCTTTGGATCTTCATATTGTTTTACTAAACTTGGAAACTGAACTGTGTCTCATTCCTCTATGAGTTTGAATAACTTCATTGCGTTGGTCAAGTTCATAAGGGACCAGTCATTTAGTACGTACACACGATTGTCAGAATTTTATTAACCCCTCCCCTATTGTATGCAAGAGCCCACACACCCTCCTACGTAGGTGTGTAAAAAAATGTCGGTTGATACTTGTGTATGTAGACAATGCAATGGTTGGTGTCGTTATGCTGTTTGATAGAACACTTTTTTGGTACAAATGCAATAGAACATATCATCTTCTTGGCAAGTAAAAAAGGTTCCATTATCTTTCAACCCCTTGCCCCACCCACCCCTATACACACAGGTATGTGGAATAAACTTAAATTTACACCCATCTCCCCCTTTGTGTGTATGTACCCAATGAACAGCCAAGCCCTAAGCTTTATAACTTGTGTTGTTTTGGCAGAGTCTGTCTAGAAGACCAGTATATAAAACATCTGGTAAAGCTGATCATCTTTTTGCAAGTAGGACTCTTTCAATTAGTCGGCCATTATAAAAGTACAGTAAATATTGATAAGATTTGATTAGATTTGTGCCAATACAACAAATTTTTTCTTAATACGTGCTTTTCTGAAATGTGCTTTGGTTAATTTGTTTCTTGTTGTATTGGAATGGCGAAATATCCATTATGATCTTAGAAATTCTGATCAACTTGATTAACTGATGGATGCTGTACTGTATGTCTTGGTACAAAGTGTCCCAATTTGTACAGCTGTGGAATTGCTAGTGGTTCATCACTGTAGGTTCTGTGGTCGTCTTTAAATCTGGGCCTACCGTGGATCCTACCAAGTATTGAACAATCCATGTTGCCTTCTAATACATAATGGGAAAATGCATTACTTGATGCACGAGGTGAACCTCTCTACCTGTTGCTGAAGGAGTGAATGACTAGTAATCTTTGCACAGTCTGCTTTTATAGTAGAGGCCCATGTTTAAAAGGTAGTGCATCGATAGTTGGATTGTTGTATATGCTAGGATCTACCACTCGATATTGTCTCGTGTTCATAATATTATTTTGGAAACATGATATCTTAAATCGCTTCTTTTAATGTCTTTTTTCATCATGTCATCCAACTGCAAAATTAAGGTTTATAAATTAAAAGTAAGTTTCAGAATTCCTGAAGAGCAGCTGACAAGTATAGCTGTGTGATGTGTTATCCTGTGTGGTCCCTTTAAATTTGACACAAAATACCGCGTGTTGTGTTCTAGGTGATTATGTACATGGCAACTGAAGAGAAATGTCCCATATCATCTTATGAGTATGTGACCAAGATGGCCGCATGTTCGTAGATGTGAAATGGGTAGTTTTAGTAAAAGTATGACTAGTCATTTGTTTCCTAAACTCTTATAACTTTTTTCTCCCACTATGGTTTCTTCTCTGGATGATGCAGTTTTAGACCAACAGCGTTAGTTTACCCAGTAAGTGTTTAGATGCTAGGAGTACATGTCTTCTCTGTCCTACTCACTGTAAAAGCTATAACCGACAAGCTCTTGTTGATGGAACTAGTGCACCTAAATGGGCAGTAGATAAATTTTCAAATACTGTCGTTCAATCTTGAAATGAATGTATTTAAATCAAAGCATTGTCATAGCCAGTGCCGTTTAGAGTTACTTTATCTCAAATTTGCCAGGGAAGGTGCTTGTGTATGTGAACATTTTAACCGTCGTTGAGTGTTTTGTAGGAACTATTTTAATTTCACATCAAGCAATACTCCGAGGATTTTACGCTTGTCAAGGGTAATTTGTCACCTATGTGATTGGCTTAATTGTACAGGGTCCTTGCCCAGACCAGGGCACAGTAGCGACGACCGCCTTAAAGTCGATTCTGACGTCTTAGGGCAACAGCTCAACCCTGTTTCATAGGATGCATGCTGTTTTAGCAAATTTGAGATAAAATGAACTGATATGTAGAATTTTGCAAGTGTATAATGGTATAATCGTAACATTCGTCAGACTCGCAAGTATCCATTTGATTTTAAAAAATCATATTCTGAAGTTGTCGAATTGTAAATGCAAATTTTGTGTACATACTTTGATTGGTTGTAATCAGGATATGTGTTGTAGTAGTCATATGTACATAGCATGACGGACAGACGCCCTGCGCTAGGACTCTGGATGCAAAAGGCCCATACTTGAAGGCTAACAGAAAAATGTCATGTGCTTTTTGTTGTTTCTTGTCATGAAGAAGTCTTTTCCAGAGAGTGGCTACATCGATTCATGATGTAACTTATCAGCCTCTTGTCGTGTTATGACATGTTACTGACAGGCTTGTGGCAAGTGACAAGTGAATCATGAGAAGTGACAACATGAATTCAATTTTAACCCAGCCTATTGAGACATTGTTATTGCGCAACTGTGCAGTTTAGGTGTAGGGTGGTTGCATCACGTCTGTGTATTTACTGTACTGCATGTATGTGCTAGAAGTAAAATATTAGGCACCAGTCATAAACACAATATAAGAAAATATAGTCCAGTGTTCTCCACACCCATCAGAAAAAAGGGAGGGGCACCCCTCTCGATTTTTTGCATTTTCCCCTTAAATTCAATTTTGTAGTGGTTGTCCATTGGGTTGCTGCATCCGCCTAGAACCTCTTTTCCAACTCTCTTATAACTCCAATCTATGTATTCAATTCTACCACTCCCCTAGAAAATTCCATGGAGAGCACTGCGTACTTATACAAAGTGATTTATTCTCACTGAAAAAGTAAGGCTTCTGTAATCTTTATACAATTTCAGAAGAGAATTTGATTTTTTTATGCACCCCTTGGTGTAATATGATATTGTCTTGGTTACATGTATGATTAAACACAGTATCTCAAAATATTATTTTGTGTGACTTTCTTGTATGGCTTACTATTTCATTCAAAGTTGATTTTCATGTGTGACTTTTCCAACCCCTATATTAGGGCGTAATCATAAGTGGCCTCTTCATTTGCGTGATTTCGATATAAAGCATAGACTAAATTGCCAAAATGAAGACATTTCATTCTCCGAGAAAGATGTTACGATGAAGTCCATAGTTTTTAACCTCTTCGCGCGCCTATGAACTCGAGTTAGGCACTCCTAGATTCCTCCTTGAGGTAGACCTGTGCCGTGATGCTTTTATCTGCTTGGCCGTGGGGGCGGTTCTGTCGATTTGTTCGTCGGGGGAGTCGGCTACTCAAGATTCTTCTAATTTCAAATAGGAAGAACTATCAACATGTCACTATGTGCATGTGCGTATATTTTGTTGCAATATTGTATGATAGTTGGGTAATCATGTGCATTGATGAAGGTAATGATGAAGCCAGTGCATTTAATAGATCGTACATCATTTAGAAATCCCTTCAAATGCCTGTACAGTGTGTAACAAAAAAACTTGATTTTGTTGAACAACTTGGCTTTTCTGTAGTATGCATTTACACTACTCATTCTTGCTGCTCGTGACATGGTACCTTTTACACTCGTAATAGTTGATGCTGATTCAAATGCACCTCCACTGACCCTGCAGGGAGTGAATTTTTGTTGCGCACTAACTACAACTGTCGCAGGGTGCTGCAATAAAAATTTCCTGTAGTTATGTTTGCATGGCAGTTGGCACTAGAGAGTGTAAATTGATGAACTCTTGATCAAGTTTCCATGAGACTTGATGAAATTTTCACAAGTCTTGTAAATTTGTTTCATTAAGTCATTGTATCAATCTGGAAGAATAAAGCTTCTTAATTATCTATAGTGAAACTATTTTTTGCTTTTGAATTAATGACTTGTTCAGGGCTGGTTCCCACCGGCAGTTTTTTCTCAACATTTTGATTTTGGAGCAGACGGTTTCCAGGTTGCACAGCTCCCTCAAATCTTCTTGTAGCTGCTTCAATGAGAGACCAGGATTCCTTGAACCTTGCAAGTGATTTGGAGTGCTTGGAACTCCTTAGATTTATCAATGAAAGCTTTATTCCCGCCTTAGGTTTTAACCGGGCCACCCAAAACTCCCCATATTTTGAAGAGGATCCGCGGGACCTCTGCTTTAACTGCTGTGACGTCACTAATGCTGAATAAATCCCAGAATGCAGGGTAGGTGTAAACTGTGGACGAAAGTGTGGACAGCGGCTAAGTTTGGTGGGCTGGCATTTCTTTGTCTTTCAATATATTTAAAAGAAATTGCAGTATATTATGCATTAAAATCGTTTTAATGGGTCAGCGAAAAAAAAAGGAAAAAAATTATTTTGATGGGCGATTTTGATCAATAATTGGACGGGCTTTTTTCGAAGTGGCCTTTCAAGCCGTTTGACTTTGTGGAGGGGAAATGCGAGGTATAGTGTCCAAATGTGGACTAATTATCAAAGAATTTGTTGAAACTGTGATATTTCTAACTAGTCCAAATAATATTCTTTCACAAAAACTACTTTTATTTGAATGACAATGACAATATCATTCAGTTGGAGGCAAAAATAGTTGGCCCTCTCTCAGACCAACTTTCGTTGATCCAAGATGGCGGCACCACTGAAGCCCTGTTGTTGAAAGGTTAGGTCATGAGGATGTAGAAAGCCCGTCCACCCACTAATCAAAATCACCCATCAAAATAATTTTTTTCCTTTTTTACTTTCGCTGACCCATTAAAATGCAATTTCTTTTAAATATATTGAAAGACAAAGAAATGCCAGCCCACCAAACTTAGAGGGCCGCTGTCCACACTTTCGTCAACACTTTTGTCTACAGTTTACACCTACCCCAGAATGCAGCGCTTCTTCCTAGCAACACGAAAAAGCAACATGGCGCCTGTTTTGTCAAAAGAGACCACTCAGACCTGACAAAAAGGCGAAATAAACCTGTAAAAACATCGTATTTGAGGTATATTGTCATGCCGGGTTGTGAATTATGATCCAGGCAGTAATTGATAGCGTAAATGTGGTGATGCCCTCTTTAAAAGACCTATTAAAATTCAATAGAAAGTGTGTGAGTGTGTTGTTGTCATCGGCTCTGGCTGTCACACTCGCACAGCATGCATGCACAGTGTCAGTCGCGCATCAATCCCAATCCATTCATGCATTGCATATTGTGATGCAAGCATTGTGCAGGACAGTCAACACATACATGTGAGTTGCCCCTTCCTTGTCCGAAAGGCCTAGGGTAGGCCCTGGGCATGATGGTCAATATGATGACGACATCCCAGTATTGGAAGAAGAGGACAGAGAAATTCTCATTGACACTCACAGTCACACTAGACTCAGTCGTCACGGACAGTCGCACTGCGACTGCTGTCCCATGCTCAGCAGTGATGCTGACCGTGTCACTTGTGTCAGTGATAGTGAGATTGGCCCTCAGTCTCACTCATGATTTACCATATGCCTGGTCTGAAGACGACAAGTAGGCCCTATGTCTTTCTATTTTGTGTCTTTCTGTCTGACTGTCAGTGTCATTTATTGCATCCGCAGCTGGCATACCTGATTGAGAAGTTTCAATTGAATTGGTTGGACGGCTGTGCGGGAGGCACTGGTCGAGTCGTCAGTGAAAGTGCAAAGAAGTCCTGATTTTCATCACAAGCATCTTGAAAGTTAGGATCACTTCGTAATCATGGCTGCTGCTCAAACGCAGATGGCGCCGAGGATGGCCACTGGGCCAGGGATTCAGGCAGTGGTGCCGGATGCACCCAGAATCCCAATTGTCGGCCATAAAATCACTGATGAAGACATGGGTTTGCTCATGGTAAGTCCTATTATTATTATTATTCAGTCAAGCAAAATGAACATTACACTTACAGAGAAAAGTTGTCAGGGTTAAGGCAAAAAGTACCAGGAGCCCCAGTTTGTTTTATTGATCATTAAGTCCTGGATAAGATTCATCAAAATCATATTAAAAAAATCAATCAATGAACTGTCTTCTATTTTCAGGGAAGTAAATTGGAGCCAGTCAATTTACACAGACTGATCAAACTTCTTATTGATCCACATTCAGTAAGTTACACCTTATTTCTTTATAATAAATTCATACTACAATTACTTCAATTTACATTGCCTTTCAGTTAGTGGGTCAGTTCAGATCTATTGCAATGCAAGTTTTCAATCCCTAAAATAGAAAAATGTGAGGTACTTCACAGAGACTTCTCAAACACATACATGTCTTATTCTTGCTTGTCATATAGTCATACTCTTCTTCCTCAAATGTTGTTTTGAATAAACTCATTCTGTTATGTTTTTCAGGCGATGTTATATGACCGGCATATTCATGCCCTGAAAAAAGTCATCAAGCATTATCAGAAAGGCTTCGTATCCTTTTGTAGACGTGGCTCACAACAGCTTAAACACAATTAAAATTTCACACAATTTCTCTTTACATTTTTAGCCAGATTTAGGGTGCTACCCTTTGTGTCATCATGTCTCTGATAGTGATAAATATTTCTTCCATTTCCTTGACCATTTCTCTAAGATTATGAAAGATCTAGTTCACATTTTCAAGATTCTCAACGTCTGTACAGACCGTGTTGATGAACAACCCTTGTATATTGAACCTCTGATGGAATTGCTGAAGATCGCTAGCCTACCATTCCTCAGGGAGAAGACATCAGATGAGATATCTTACGAACAAATTGCTATAGAGTCTGTGTCACAATTAGGTAGGTACACAACATAAAAACTCTCAAATTGATTTGATCAAGTTCCATGCCGAAATGGCGGTTGCTTAAATAACCTTCTGTTATGAAGCAGCTTACTGTGTACCATTGCATTTAAGGGGCTGAGGAAAAAACCAAAACGAAATGTTGCCCGCAAAAAATAATCTTCTTTTATAAGGCAACTTAAGATGTAGCATTGCTCTTGTGGAGCCAAAGAGAGTAATGTTGCCCGCTCACGTGACTTAGTTAGCCAATCAGATTCACAGATTCTTGCTTGAGGTGCGAGGTATAAGTGTTTGCAAATAATCAAATTAGCGTGACATTCTTGGATCATTCTTGGATCCCTGTTTCAGGTTATTTAATGCGAGTGCCAAACAAAGACATCAGATTAGAAATCTGCAAGGCACTGATATCTTTTTACACGCGGAAACCTCCAAAACAAGAAGTGCAAAGTAAGTGTTGGTTTGAAGAGTAAATGCACGAGAGACCAAGGAGAAAGATATAATTGTAATAATAATAATAATGATAATAATTTATTGAATTAAAAGTGCAACATTAATGAAGATACATTTTCTATGTACTGTACATAAAATATAGACACAGAGATAAAAGAGACTAATCAAAACTATTTATAAAAAGATGTGATGTATTACAACAAAACCTCTTTATTATAAGGACACACTCACAGCTTACAAGTGCTCTCCTAAATAGAGGTGTCCTGATTAGAGAAATTGTCCTTAATATTAGAGAGCTGTCCGATAACGGGGGTTCCACTGTAATCAACCTCAAGTTCTAGAAATAATGATTACCTTCCCGGTATGTTCCGGAATCATAACGGTTTTTAACTCATGAATTCCATTTCTTTCAGAACACATGGCCTCCAAACTATCATATAACCAAAAGATTGTGGAGAAGAGTGATGTGTCTGAGACTCTTGTGAAATCCTTAGCCTTGCTCGAGACTGACCTCCCGGTCAAACTTGCCGTCCTAAAGGTTTTGCAGAAATTTTCAAAAAAATCAAGTGAGTAGGCTAATGCAATTAGTATTTTGAGTGTGAAGTACTTTCAAAACAAGTTAATTGCAAGGTGCAGTGGCCACATTGTGCGTTATACACTGTAAGTGTAAACTATAGGTTTATTTTTGTTCTTGTCAATTTCAGATTTGACCTGTGATCAGATGCTGAGAGCAAGTGGTGCCAACAAACTTTGCCTTCATCTGGTCGACCCTGATGCGTCCGGGCAGCTCCTGTTTCGATCGGCGGATATTCTGTGGAACTTGCTCGAGAATGGTGAAAGCAAGGACGTGGCAGAACAGTTGAATAATGTGGAGTGTATATCGTAAGTTTCCAGTTTCTTAGATGATCTTTAGAGGATCCTAGTAGCTTAGTGGTTACCTGGGATTGTACTTCTGCAGGAACCAGTCTTTCAAGGAACGAAAATTCCTGGCTCTTCTCTGTCTCTCGAAATCTTGGAATATAGCACCTCCAAGTGCAGAGCGAATCCTAAAGAAGAAGATAATCTTCTACTTCTCCGGAGGTGGTTGATAGTGCCTATATCCAGTGCCATCTTGGCCAAGTGATTGCACAAATCTCTATTAGTTTGAGTTGTGAATCCACAGCAGACTAGTCTTTCTGCAGCTTGAGGTTACTAGATTTCTAGTTTTATTCATTTGTTGTTTAATATTCTCGCATACGTTTCCAGCCAACTTCGCGACGCCTTCATCGGACAGTTAACCCAGGGTTACAGTCACTACGATATGCAGCTACGAAATGACCTCCTCGTCCTGGCATCGCTTGTGGCAACATTGAACGACCAAGCGCCTTTTGTGGAGACGGGATTCGTCAAGCAGCTCGTCCTGCTGAGCACGTTCGAAGAAGTGAAAAGTCACCATGCCCTTGTGAAACATCTCAAATATTCAAAAAGTCATGAAGATTTTGAACTCAAGAAGCTTCTCATCAACATCTTAGTAGTTTTATCAAAGAATCAGACTACTATCCCAGTAAGTTTTGATGGTTATGATAATAATTTTTTAAGGGGAAGACTTCCAGGCCCTCCATCGTTTCCAAAAGCACACATTAGGTGCTCTCCCCCCTTTCCCAAATTTCTGGATCTTTTCAATCATGATTATCTCAAATATCAAAATTGTTCCTCGTCGTATTTCAGATAATGTCCGAAGGTCACGTGATTCTTGCCTTGTTCCACTACGTACGCTCAAACGATGAGACGTCAGGGCCAAGAGATTGGTCACCTGCACAATTTGAAGAGATTCAACTCCACGCTCTCTCGGCACTTGCGACACTCACGCCGTTGATGCTCGATGATTACATGACATGTCAGGGAGGCACGCGGTTGTTGTTACTTCTAGAGTGGTGTGTAGGCCCAAGTAAGTACCCATCTTCAGAATCTGTGGATTATTCCTCTTCCTCTTGTTCACTCATGGAGACAATCGGTGAGTCAGTCCCTGCGTTTAAGATGTACTGTTCATGATCTCCCGATTTCAATTTCAGCAAAATATGGCGGTCATGGAAACAGTTTCCACGGTGCTGGTGGCCGTAGAAACAAGCGCGCCCAGATGCGGCACACTCTGCGTCTGATGCGTAGTGTCATATCCACAGCAGAGGAGAACGTCATTCAAGACCTTGTTGACCAGGGGGCGATCAACCAATTAACTGGTACGTGTCAGATTAATATTTTGGCTTTCGGGTATCTTTCAACATTGGTGTCGGTGTCCGTTATTGTCATTCACATCTTCAATTTGAAGAAAAATGGTTTTATCTGTCTTGGCTTCTACTTCTAGACCCAGATGAGGTAATGAAATAATAATAATAATAAATAATAAATGTCATTTGTATCGCGCCTTCCCGCGGTTAAACCACGCTCAAAGCGCCCCTCACCACTTGTCGAAAAGTAGCGTTTTTAACCGACTCGAACTGTTTAATGCTTGTCTCTGCCCTGGGGGCTGGTGGCAGTTTATTCCATAGGCACAGCCCGCATTGCACTGGATTGACCTGCCCAGAGAAAAACGTGTTGAATCATGTTGTCTCATGTTTCATTTACAGGCATCTTGAACAGTGTGAGCTTATCAGATGAAGCAGATGATGCTGTGGATGTAGAGATGCAGTGTGACATGCTCTTCATCCTGTCGGCAATCTGTGAGGGAGACATGCACAGAAAGGTTGGTGAAATTGTGATAAACTTTGTCCTTAGGTGTCTAATATTGTTATAATACTGGTCATATGGAGGCCACTACTCTGTGTGGGCACTGCCCCCAAATCACTTGGCCCGCAGCCTATCTACCAGAAATTTACACTGCTATTAGAAAAATTAACAAATTAGAAGCGAGACTATTGATATGTTGGTGTTATCGAATGATGAAAGAGAAACTGAATTTCTTTTTGTCACATTTTAGGAGCTATTTGGCAGCCAAGGAGTCGACGTTTTGGTCCGCTACATGAAAATCAATCCGCAGAAGTTCAGCAGCGGCCTTGGACATCACCGCCTCATGTTGGCCACAGTCGACATAATCTGGTGTGCCATCGTCGGTTGCTACACGACGGAGGAATACTTTATGGAGTGCGAAGGGGTGTTTCTCCTGTTTGATCTCTTAGAGGTAACAATAAATTAAGAGACGAGTATCTCACAAATATAAATTTTTATAAATGTAGTCAATTATTTTCAAATCTGGACTTTATTTCTATTATGAGTATTACTGACAACAAGATTATTTTAGATACTGCTATTTTTATCTCGAAAGCCTTTGAAGAAAGACAGCTCTTCAGGGGCACTAATTAATAAGTCATTGTGGTCTTATTTTAATTACCATATACATGTAACTTTCTTTTAAAAATATTTTTGTATGTGTTTTATTTGTATTTATGTACTGTCATACTGTCTTATCCTTTGATAGTTGTGCAATAAATTGAATTGAATTGAATTGAATTGGTAAGAATGTGATACAGAGGAGTCCACCAAGTAATAGAGGGGTCTGGGTCTCAGCCAGAGGGTATGTTGCGGAGGAATCGACAAAATCAGATATTCGATTAATCTACATGTGTCAACCAATTCAACCCTTTGAATCAATCATAACATTGACATTGTTTCTTCTCTGCAGAATTGTCCCAAGTCGATGCACAATCTAATCCTTGGTTGCCTCCTGGACCTGTCCGAGAACAGAAAGACGATCGCCCACATTAACACGTGGCGGGGGAAGGAGGACATCTCTGCGGCTCATCTTCTGTGTAACATCTGGAGAGACGAGGAGAGAGATATGGGAGTGAAGCGAGAAGAGTCTGGATCCATCGCAGGTGAGTTTTCGTTTGAAGAATTTTCGTGATACGATACAAACAGGTTTAGACAGACAATGCATCAAGTAGAACAAAACGTATTCTCCTGAGTGACCCGCACTTCTTTAGACAGGACTGCATGGCAAGGACTGGTCTCCCTGGACTCCTTGTGTTAGACTTAGTCCAACTCTGGCACTCTCTCCTTTCGCTGATCCCTTTCACATCCAGAGCTGTCAATCCAAAATGTAGAAGCCTTCACTGATAGATGTAGCTATCACAAGTCGTAAGGATTTCCTTTCACTTCTGTTCTTTTAGTATTTCTTCACAATAGATTCAGTAATTTAGCAGGCGGGTGTGGTGTAAAGGACTGGGTTTTCGATTCTGAATTTCTCTTCATATCTAATTTACGACACTCTTGCAGGATGGCTGGGTCTGTAAGTTGGAAAAATAGGGGCTGTACTTGTTAGCTCACCTCTTAGCAGAGGTGAGCTTATCCCATACCGTGGCGTCCGTCGTCCGTCGTCGTCGTCGTCGTCGTCGTCGTCGTCGTCGTCGTCGTCGTCGTCGTCGTCGTCGTCCGTCGTCCGTTAGCAGGGCACGTTTCGTAACTGTTAGAGCTATTGAGTTGAAACTTGGTACACATGTACCCTTATGTAATGACACCTTGGAGACCAAGTTTCGGTCCGATTCGTTTCATGGTTTGGCCACCAGGGGGCCAAACGTTAAAGGTGAAAATATGCAATATCTCCCTTAATAGTAGTCGGGAAATTTTGAAAAAAATATGGTAGGTACTTCTAGCAAAGGTGCATCATATATCCTCCGGGTTTTTGATTTGACCTCCTTTTCAAGGTCACAGAGGTCAAATGGTGTAAATTGGCCGTTAGGATGTAACGATGGCACGTTTCTAAACTGCAATGACTATTGATACCAAATTTGGTACACATTTACCCCTTAGTCAGGTGATCTCAGGGACCGAAGTTTGGTCCAATATGATTCACCACTTGACCACCAGGGGGCAAAATCCAAAAACCTTAAAAATGTGATTATTCCTTAACTTCTTGCCCGATTGCCACCAATTTGATATCATGGGTACATCTAACCACCATACAGTATATGTCACACAGGTTTTTAATTTGACCTTCTTGTCAAGGTCACAGAGGTCAAATGGCGTAAATTCGCTGTCAGGCCGTAACTATGGCACGTTTCTTAACTGCAATGACTATTGATCACAAATTAAGTACACATGTACCCCTTGGTCAGGTGATCTTAGGTACCGAAGTTTGGTGCGATCTGATTTGCCGTTTGGCCTCCAGGGAGGGGGCCAAATCCTAAATTCTTCAAAATGCCATTATTCCTTGTAATGACTTGCCCGATTGGCACCAATTTTATATCATAGGTACATCTAATTCTAACAACCATTCAATGTGTCACCCGGGTCTTCTTTGATTTGACCTACTTTTCAAGGTCACAGAGGTCAAATGTACTGTAAATTGGCCATTTTGGGGAAATTGTAATTGCTTGGACCTACATCAAACCTAACACTACATGACACAATACCATGCTCTTTATCCATCTTTCCTCCACATGAGGTGAGCACAATGGCCCTGGCCATTTCATTTTAAGAATTGCTTTGCCATTGAACAATTTTTGGGAATGAATGGAACTAGAAATCGTGCGAAGTCCAAAAGCACACGTAAGTAAGTGGGGTGGGTTGTACAAGGTGTGTTACTCAAGGGGGCCGATCACTAGTGTACTTTTGTAGATAATTCTCTTGCTACATAATTTGCATCTTAAAATCTTCAGGATTAATTGCCGGTAAGTCGGGTATTCTCCATTGGTAGCTTGGCTTCAATGAGGAACCGGCGTTAAGATAAATGCCAGTGGCGGCGCCACAATCGATCGTACCTTCTGACGCCATGCCGTCATTTTCTGGTCTGTTGACGTCGCATGAGGTCAATCACGGGAAACCATTGCGGACATTTTTGCACAGGATTTCAACGACAGAAAACGTGCCCAATAACTGGCATCGCGCATATTTTCCGCAAAATTATCTTAAGAAACTGATAGCTCAATAAATTTAAAACAGGAAGATGCAAACGTCGCCGAAATCGGTCGAAAATAAGCGATCGTTTTCGGGCTCAGAAATAACATGATGATGCATTGGAAATGGAGAGTTTTGGTATGATCGATTGCAGCGCCACGCGGCGGATAAATCGCGCCGGTTCCTCATTCTTATAGTGCAGAGGAGGGTTCTTATTGGCAATTGACCTGTAACGCTTTAGAAGAGAAATGACTCGGCAACAGATGTTTCCCATCATACCTTAGACATGGATGAGACGTTTCCGACTTTTGATCTATAATTAGAGAAAATTTTCTTCACAAATATTTTGCCAATAAGAACCCTTTATTCACTCTACTATTGATGCTTCTTAGGCAAATTTGCCTCTTACATTTTGCATTCATTTTAATAGGAAATAGGTTATGTTAAAGGGGTACGCCGTTCATATTTAATTGTTGGTCAGGATAATAGAAATGCTGTTATACACAATGCTGTAATGCAGTTACCATGCATGCAACTTTGCTGTCAGGACTTGGAATATATCTGCCTACACAAGGACAATGTTGAAATCTGTTCCCAGTACGTTTTTACACAATCGAAAACTTTCAAATTCAATTACAAATTTCAAATTATCAACAAACAGCGTAGGCCTTTAACATATAATATGCAGGGTCAGGGAGGGAAGGTTGCAAAATAACAGCTTTTCTTTCAGGATCAGTTCAAGCTAAGATCAACACTATTCGTGCCTGATAAGTTGTTTTTATTTGCTAGTCATCGGTAAAGACAGACGCTTCAGCATTCGAGGTAGTTGTATGCTTGCCGTGTGTTTCGATAACGTTTGAGAGTGAGCGTGCCAAATTTTACCCAAACTCTTGTACTGCTACTAAGATGACTCGAAACTAGTCTCACCCTCGAGGGTTTTTTTCTACCTGTTAGCATGTTTGAGTCGTGTTGTATTTGGATATTTGCTTATCCCTTCTTCTCAATTATTCTGTCAGTTTTTTCCCTTTAATTCATTCTATTGTTGGTGAAATTTTACCTCAGCTATCATTTTATATGGTGTAATCCTTTGAAATTTTTCTCCATCAGTTCAGGCTGTCTTTAACAGAAAATCCTTGACCTTCAGCAGTTTTCCTGGTGAACTTTTAATCAATCTAACTTCCTCAACCTTCTCTTATTCTATAATAACCTGACATGTTTCGCTTTTCAAAATAGGACATAACTGCTTTGAGATATCGAAACGGTTGTTCTATAGTCTGCTCCAAAATGTTGTTGAGAAATGTTGCATATCACTCTCATTTTCACAATATCTTTTGGATTTTCATTAAACCTACCTCAAATGAATCTTTACATTCTGTCCCACCGTTAAATCCATTAAAATATTCATTCCATTCGTCGGACCCAGGTCCGAGTTAGGGCTTTAGCCAGTTTAGGCTACATGCCAAATGAAAGGCAAAGCCACTATTGCCCCCATCCATTGCACAAGATTTATTGTTGATTTCTTTGCCTCCGCAGACCTCTCCAAACCTCTGATGGGAGAACTTCAGGAGAGCATGGGTGTGGTGTCCCAGCCGGCTGCCCATTCCAGCCAGGCCATTGTGGACATCTCGGAGAACATGAGGGCGAAGATCTATGCTCTCTTCAGCAAGATGGGTAAGTGGCCATCAGATATTGGACGGTTATTGGTCAGAGTCAGAGTGGTATGAAGAGACAATGGGTGATATGAATAAAGACTAGCAATTGCTTTTACTCCAGTTTTGTACAGAAAGGCCCAGCGTAAATGTACATGGAGTTTTAGATAAAAGCATTTGCTAGTCTTTATTCATATCACCCATTGGGTCAGCTTAATTAAGTGAGATATCCTCAGCGTAAGAGAGGTATGGTATGACATGATAGACTGTCCCATGATGTCACACCATGTAAATGGCAGCTTCCATAGAACACTGGGGCAAGTTCATTTGGCGGTAATGGTCAGCCATACACAAATGGGCCCATGGTGGCCATATGCGACCAGAAATCTGCACAGGAGTTCCTGGGTCGTTTGTAGTTCCAATCCTCTTTCTCTTTCAACAGGTCAGACAAGCATTTAAGTTTCTTATTCTTCCTATTTTCAGGCTTTGTGGAACTTCCTGGGTTGACGACACAAGATCATGTGACACTCTCCATAGTCGAGAGATACCTAGATTTCAAGGTGAGTCTTGAATAGTACAAAGTTTAATCTTGAACTCGTTTATTTTGGTGTTTGATGTTTCTGATGTTTTATTGTTTGGATAACATGTAAACACTGATGTCTAAATTTGAAAGTGAGATACAAACAGTTTGCATTGCATTGACTCTCATCTAGAATTCAGACTGACGGTCACCACATTCTAGAATCTATAAGATTTACTAGGAACTGAATGATATGCACTGTCTAAACAGCAACATCTTTTTGCAGCTTGGAGAAGTTTGGACTGAAATCTTTGAGGAGTTGGAACAAGAGGGCGTTCGGCCGGTCACGCCTGACCAAGAGGCCTTGGAGACGATTCAGCGGGCCGTGGAGGAGAGGGCCCAGGGTTGTGCACTGACCCAGGCAGAGCTCCTTGAGGCGCAGCATTCACAGAACCTCATGGACGAACAGGAATACTATGCTGAGGTATGTATGCTTTCTTAGTATGACAGCTCCATTCTGTTCAATGCTTGTCGTAATGAATGTTATGGCACAGAAAAGACAGTTCGATTGCAATTGCATACATTTCTCTTTTAGATTCGAGAGAACCACCGCCAGCAAGAGAAGGCCCTCACGGACTTCGCCGACTATGTTGCAAGGACATCGAACTACTCACTACTGAAAGCGGCCAAGGAGAGACAGGAATTGTCAATCGACGCATCAAGAATTCAAGCAAGATACAAAGACCTGTTAGTATTTGTGTCCTTAGGCAGATTTCTTAAGACATTTTGCTATTGGGTTTCTAGGTACAATTCATTCGATCCTGCCACTCTGTAACACCTGTCTGCAGCGAGTTTCCTTAGGGTGTTATCTGGAAGTTAGTGTTACCTGACATTGTGTAGGCACAACTTCTTCAGAGCCCTACAGTTGAGAAATAACAATTGTCATGTGTGTTCATGTAATTGTTTCTTTTCTCTTTTAGGGATACGTTCCATAGCACAGACCTTGAGAACCTAGTTACAACTGTAAGTATTCATTTCTTAATTCCAGTTAATTTTCAATTGAAAGCCAAAATGAACAGTTAACTCTGCTGTCTGTTTCAGAACATGAGTGCCAAATAAATTTACATGTATTTTAAACAGGTACTCGATTATTGGACTTCAGTAATGTGTATAACTGCATTTCCATTTTCCTTAGCCACTAGTAAATACAAACAGCTTATCCCATTGAATTATATCAGCCTAGTTGTCTGCTGTCTCAATCAACAACTTTAGTGATCAAACACAGCAGAGGCATCAGCTCTGTCTGTTATGATATTGTGCGAGTCGTTACCTTTTGCCTGTTCCTCTTTCAGACATTCAGCGGACGCCACGTGGAAGTTGAATCCACACCCCACGAGATCACAGGCTTCCTACACAATCACAGCACAGATTCACCAATGATATCGCCACTGAGCAAGGACAAGTCTCCTTCGTTCTAGGACTATAAATTATTGTGATAGCGCTGATGGGGAATTTCCAAGATGCAAACTGTCAACCCAATTTTGTCTGCTAGCCTGTCAGCGGCTTCGTTTGTCTCCTTTACATTGAAACATATGCAATTAAAGCAATGTTGTACTGGTGTCCAGATTAAATTCAATAGCAATCAGAAGAGATAACTGATTTGTTGTATCACTCAACAATGATGGCTGCTTACAATATTGGGTGAACAGAAATGATCTTGAAGTTTATTTCAGGTAAGGTAGTGATGCAATTATTGTGACCCATAGTGTAGGGAACAGCTGGCAGTACACTCACAATAAAGGCTATAATTGTACCAGAGCTGGAATCGTACCACCTTACCTCACATGTAGACGTACTTTTGAAGTTGAATTAGGCTGTTCTGATTTGGTCCAGCGTACCGAGCATTCCTCCTTCACAGTTGATGGAAAAGTTGGTGTCATCACTGTTGGTGTCTTCAGAGTTTATACTGTCTGGGTGAGACAGCTGTACAGTTTCATAACTTACAAGAGCATTCCCGATCCTAAGATTTTTGGCTAACTCGTGCTTGCAGGTGTTTTCTCAGTTGAAAAAGCTGTGTACATTTTGTTGTAGACCTTCCTCAATGTCTGTGTATCATTTACAAACGCCGTCCACCTCATCCGTCCAAAATGTTTAAGAGGGTAGAACAGGGTATTTCCATTTCTCATAACCTTTATGTAATATGCAGAGATAACTAACAAGTATGTGCATCAAAAAGCCATGTGTTAGATTATCTTACGATGAAAGTGATATTGCCCTGGCTCTACCAATCTCTGTGTAAATATGCAAATATTTTTGTTATGCTAATTTGAAATGCATAAACTCATTATGTAATTTTGTACAGTTTACTGCATGTAACTTCATTGTAGATAATAAAATCATTATTTTGATTTGGTGATGAGTTTGGTTGTTGGATTAACTCTGATAGAAGTGGACCTCTGGAGGCTACTCTTCCCAATGGATTAGATCTTGAAGTAATTTTCATGATGGAGCAAACCTACCACAGTGCCAGGCTCATCTCACATGGAATGGTTCTTTACACTTAATCACAGTGGCCAATCCATTGACCATTCTAGAGTGGTAACCATAAACCTGCTCAACCTTTTGTGACAAGTGAGATTAAGGACTATAAGGAATACATATTATATTACACCCCCTCTTGACTCGTTGAGAGGTGATTTGGATGTGTCCATTGTGACCCATATAAACTGGTATGTTCATTCGATTGAACAGCTTGACTTTGAAGACCACTGCCCCATTGGCAGCATCCTGAGCTTCAATGTGTGCAAGGGGAGGAGCATGAAACTGACCCTGGTATTCAAGGATGATTGGCAGTGGTCTCTCCAGTAACAACACTAGGTACTGCAGTAGAACCTCCCTTAGCCGACACCTCTCTATTAAGGACAACCTCCCAATTAAGGGCACTATAGGCTTGGTCCCAAATTGGTTATTTCTATTCAATTTGACCTCCCTAATCAGGATACCTCTCAATTAAGGACAGCACTTGTCAGTCCCGAGGGTGTCCTTAATAGAGAGATGGGCCTTCCTTAAAATAGCCTATTGAGGTGACAGCAACCACGCCTAAAGACAATGCGCAGTCCCGTAATCTTTGGGACCACATGCACAGATGAGGAGAGTCGAGAACGGAGTAAGAACAAAGGATTCTATACGGTGCCGCGCCCTTACACCTCTCATCCCCTATGATCCTCTATCCGACGGGACCGTATCATAACCAATTACATGCCCCGAACGTTCGCCACCATTTCACTTTCAAGTTCGTTATCAGGACAATAAAGCTACACTACCTCATGTGTACAATGAAGTAATAAAGCAATATGAAAATTATATATTATGGGTTGCTTTTTTGGGTCACACTGTACTTATCAGATACGGGGGCAGTCCATTGCGTCATCCTAATTGGATCTCCTTATGTACCGGGTGGAGCCCGTGATTGTGGCGCAGTTATCCCCCGGAGAGCATGCCGGCCAAATCTGAAGTAAAAAAGAAAAAGAAAAATGTTTTCCACAACCGGATTCGAACTCGCGACCTTTGGATCGAACATCGTATTCTGCCATTCCTGACGAGCGCTCTACCAACTGCTCTGATGTTTCTAAGACATCTGACGTCATGTATTTGTCGAAATCTGATTGGCTGAAAGTCCCTGTGCAAACATACAATGTACTGCCCGAAAGGTTCAGGAAAAAAATTCGCGGCCACGCGCTCATCTGCCTCGGGGATTTCATGATCCCCCTCGGAGAATTAATGCCCCCCCCCCCCATCAATGCTTTCTCGGGAATTTCTCTCAGAATTCTCGAAAAACAACCCCTAAGCCAGTATTTCTCGGGGGATTTTCCCCGAGTCCGAGTCGGCAGGCCAAAAAGGCTCCTTTCCCCGAGGAAAGTGGAACGCGCATGCGGCCCTCTCGACCCAGAGAGTGGGGGTCCCGGTGTAAATGAAATGGACATCCTAGGAATGCAGGACCCCATACAATAGCTGTGTATTGTCAACGAATGTGGTTAATGGTTTCGTTAGGGTTAGCGACTAATTTTCAACAAAGGAACTCGGCGACTCATTAACTTTAACAAAAGGACCGGACTTAGATTCCGGGAGACTTGTATTTCTTTTACACCGGTGTAGAAGTTTAAAATGTCCTAGGATATTCGGGCTATTAATCTGTGGCCAATTTAGAGTCGGACAAATTTTCCCGGGGGACATTTTCTACTTCTACACCAGTGTTCGCCCAGGTGCGCATTCGTATTTGCCGCCTTAAACCTATGCTGACGTCACGATTATTGATAGAAAACGTGACTCGCTGGAAGATGTAACCAATCGCTTATTTAAATAACAAAACGCAAGCTCGCAATGCTAGATGACAGGGGCATTGAAAGTGCTTCAATAATGTCTCCCCTGAGCATCCCCGAGTACCAATACTTAGTGCAAAATAGGGAGGATAACTTGAGAAGCATTCTCAATCCCTTAGAGCCCATGATCATGCGAATTCAGAGTGTATTAGTGTGGGAAAGGCCTAGGATTTCAGTGGCCATGCTCCTGTTCGTGAACTTCATGTTTTGGTAAGTTTGTTTACAAAAATACACGTGCGTGATTTGTGTAATCACTTGTGACATGTCACTGATGACATGGCCATGTCCATTCTCAATGATGACTTTTCATCCATCTGAAATAGACACATATTGATAAAGACCTCACAACTTCTACCGGTATCCATGATGATGACAAAATCGTGATTCAATCTCTCATTCAATCATTGCGAGAAATTGTCCTTTATTGTGCCTAGGCTATACGCCTTTTCCAAGATATATTTGTTAACCAATGTGATGGTTATTACACTGGAGCAGTACGTAATTAAATCACCTTCTTTTCTTCAGGTTGGCTACAACAACTAGCCTTCGATTCTATTACCTTCTGGCAATGGCGGTCCTGGTGGTGATATTTCTAGAGACCTGGAAGAATCGTATCTGGCCAGAGATACGTGGTAGGTACACAGACTCTCACTGTTATGACATATGAGATATCTAGAGGGTGGATCTGATGTGAGAGTTACATACTTCATGGCACTCTTGACAGAAAGGTGTCCTCTAGACAGAGGCGTTGGATGACCTATCGACAATTGTGTCTTTAGTAGAGAGGTATTTCCCTGACAAAGGCATCCAGGATTTGATTTCAATTGTGTCATTTGTTTATACATATAGGTGGTCTGCAGAAAAGGGCATAATCAAGTGAGGGAGGTTCTTCTCTGTCCTCAGTAGTCAGTTAACAGAAGTGCATCAATATCATGGCAGAGGTTGCTGTCTTTACTTGAGGAGTTCCCCTGATAATTACCTAACAATGAATCACTTTTATTCGCTTAAGATTACATCATCTCGCATACAGTTTAAGTGTCAATGATCAGGCCATATCGTGACCTTAACATTCGAACTTAGTAATGTTTATTATTGTTAGCACGGAGTATTATACTTTTGTGTTTAGTACTTGTGTACTATTTACATGATAGCACTAGCAGGCTATTCATGTAGCCTATGTTTGGCAAAGTTCCAATGTGATCGTAAAGCTTAAACTATGCTTGTTGGATTGGAACAAGAAATACGAGACAGGTGTATCTCAGAACAGCTGACTGTGGCCCTAAGCTAGCTGCCCAGATAGAAATGCGAAGCATGAGTAAACTCACTAACACTTAAGAGAGGTCTTGAGCTAAGTTTTTTTTCGGAGACTCTTATTTGTCGTAATCTTAAAGAAATGTTGATAGTGTGTTATTGTTAGTTAAGAGTCTGTGGCTCTTCGAGAAGATACAACTCTTGCAGTTGCATATTCCAATTTCACTTTCCCTTGGATTGACCAGTTACATAGTTATGATCTTTGATTGATAGAAAGGTTCTGCTGTGAATTTCCTCTTGGAAATAAGAATCACACGACTTGTAGGTTGATCAGGTGATCTTGTTACCGAGGTTTTACGATGGTTCGTTGCTGTAGAATAGAATCGCAGAATGGCCTGCCTACTGACAGACTTTGCCGAGAATCGTTGTGTGATATGGTAACCCACAGGAAAAGGTATGTGATGTCATACCTTTTCCTGTTCTAGCTAAGGAATCTTAAGATAATTGTCTATTGGCACGGTGCCTTAGTTTATTGTTTTCAGATGTGATTGCTCTAGAGGCCTCGTCCACAGAGAGGTTACTTAACTAAGTTTGGGCCAAGGCCAAGTTAATTAGACTGTGGCTATATACCACTGGCTATTATCATGGAGTTGCTAAAAATGACATAACAATAGGGCTACTTTGAATCACTTAATGCTATCATGGTCTGGAATGTGTTTTACGTACCCTCAAATAAGTTAAGAGTATGGATACGTACCTTACATGCATTTACACCTAGAACATTACTGTGTATTCAAGTTTATGTTTATGATGAAAATCAGTTGGGAAATGCATCTGAAGGTACATGTAGTTATGAACAAAGTTTTTTTTGCCCCCTAAAAACGAATCCTGCCTGTTAGTAAAATAAAAATGCTTGTGAGCTGGATGATCTGCATCTCATTGTCTTGTTTTTCAGTGCCAACCCCTGATGATGAAGACAGTGAAGGGTATGTATTGATTCACTTATGGATTGTCCATCAGACCATCATCCTGCATACCAGTGGTACGCTATACACTCTGCTCTCGATATTGCAGTTTATTTTGTATATGAGGCAGAAATGGGAAAACCCTGGAACTCAGGATGTCAGACCATGTGTTCATTTGACCAGTTGTCATTGTGAGCCTTTGTGGGAAATCGGCTAAATATATTGTATTACTTGTGCAGGGTTGCAAGTCTTGAGATTGGGACAGCTGTCGTGCGATTGAGTGAAATATAAATGAAAATGTATATGTGCATCCAGAATTACTTTGAGATTGCATTTATTGAGCTGTTATAAAACACTGCTGTCAGCCAAAGGATTCATTCCGTGTGTGTGGTGCATTTACAGGTCCACCAATATTTCATGGTGTACGCGCAGCTTTGCTTCGGGAGGGCCTATAAACGATTGATGTACGCAGCACATCTGAACAAATCGTTTATTGTGGAGTGCTTAGCCTGTCATCAACCCTGGTTCAATATCAGTTGTCCAGTGAAAAAGAATTGTTTATTAAATGTGATGTTTGAAAAACAAAACGTTTGGTATCCCAGTCCCAATGAATGAACAGCTGCTGGCATTATCCACACCTCGTCTTGGTCTGTGGTTTGGCCCTCTCACTAGGCCAATAAACCCATTGGTAACTTAACTGTAGTGGCACGTTAAAACGCTTTGGAAGAGGAATACTCTCTGGAGATAATCACCTCCAAGATCTAATGCTGAAGAAGAGGAAGAAGTTATGCACAAGGTTTCTTGTTTCTTTTCCAGATGGACACCAGTCCACCCACGGCTGCTTAGCGTGCCTGAACTTGCTCATCTCGTCGCGGAGTACTGGACGACATTAACATACTATAGTAACGCATTCTGGGATCTGAGGAGGACGAAACCGAGAAAGGTAGGTAAAAGGAATCATGTAGCACCCGGCAAACGAGTGATTTAAATCATTGCGACCTGCAACCACTTTAGTGAAGAATTAGGTTTTCGCCATGGGTCCTCTGAACAAAATCAATAATCGGAAGTGGCCTCACAAATGGCTGCAAAATTACAACTGGGGATATTATGCCGTATGACTGATTGAAATAACCTTGCTTGATATCTTTTGGACAAACTACATAGTGCCTTTTCTATGTTTCAGTTTTGTCTGTATGTCTGCTCCGGTTGTCTGCTGCTTGCCATAGTTGGAACATACGTCACCGGAATAATGATATCATACATTACAGGTGAGTCTGAAGTGATTGTGTGCCAGCCCTCCCCCCCCCCCCCTCCCCCTTCCCATCATGAATCAAACCAAAAATAAGCATTTTACTAGCATAATTTTGCAAGTAGGTGCAGCTCTAAATACAAAGTTGTCACCTGGGAAATGTTTCAGTTGTCTGGCGCCTTTGACCATGAAGATCTATCGTAAAGATGGTTTGTTTTCCTGGCGTAGATGATGGTGAGCTTCAGGTGCCAAGCTTGGATTGATACTGATCTTGCCTGTCTCTCTTCATTTCAGTAATGAGCCTCCTTCTCTGGCCTTGTATGTACTACCATAATTTCTTGAAGAAATTTTATATCAAATTCGAACCGCTACTGATGCAGCTTCATTATAGCATGAAGATTAAAAGGAAGAGAGCTCACCGTAAGTACCCTGTAGTGAGAAGTATTGAGAAATTAGGCTACCAACATGTTCCAATGGCTTGAAAGAGCTTCTTCATATGCATCAAACTTGCAATTAAAATATCCGCAAATCATGTCACCTATGAAAGATGAAAGATTTTGGAAGAAGTTTTTCTCACTCGCAATTTTCCACTTCAGAAAAAAAGCCAACGCCCCCAGAGGATGAAGACAAAGACCGCGTAGAAACCGACACTGACAGTGATATCGAATCGTTTGTGCCTTCTGACGACCCAGAGGCAACCGCTGCCCTAGCTCGTGCCATAACGGACAGCGAAGACGAAGGGTCACCGTGCCCTTCTCCAATGGAGCGGAGTGTCGAGAGAGAAATGCCAGTTGTTGATGGTAAGTCGGGGGTTCATTTTGTGCGGTGTACGGGAGTTTCTTGTTGAGTCAGTTGCTGCCCTTACACTGGCAGGCAATACTGGATAGCAGCATCGAAAAGACATCAGATCACATACGATAAACATATATTGATACCCTCATTTTTTGAGTCCGATTTTCAGTTGATAAGTTTTGGAGATACAACATGACATAATCAAAAACTTTTCTTCTAGATATCCATGATGATGACCTCAGCGACCTTGAAGACTTCACCGCTGGCTTGAATGGCCTACCATCCTTCACAGACACGCGCCTCGACGAAACTGATCCAAGTTTAGCCGATTTGGTCGGTCAGTTAGAGCCTGGGGACAGGGTTGGCGATGCGAATGAAACACCGCCCCCTGAGGTGGAAGAAGACACCGTGACTGAGAGCGTGTCTACTCCAACTGCTGAAGGCACCGACGAATCTATGAAATTCGTTTCAACGCATTTTAAACAGGACTCCGATTCTTCGGACAATGGTGACGATACGCTCGGTGAAGGGGCGTTGAGCGAGGGACTAGATTTCGGAAAGTTTGACGAAAGTGAGGAGGCAGAGGAAACGTCAAAGGATGCGTCGGCTGTTGTCATGGCCGCTGTCGCAGGTCAGGTGATGTCACAGACGTTATCCAACGTGGTTTCAGGTACTCTGTCGGGCCTAGCTCGTTTAACCGAGACGGTCCGCGTGCCGAGTTCGACGCCCACGATTACTGAAATTGACGATAATACACAAAACAATAACGCCGGAACATTACGGCGATCACTTTCACATTCCGATTCAGATCTTGGCGATTTTGAAGTTCTGGACAAAAATGAATTGGATGCTATGCAAGATGACACTCAATAGAATTGTTAGGTTTGTTTTCATTTGGTAGAATGCAACATATCCTATGAAAACAGGGTGGTGGCCAATTAAGTTAATGTGGTACATAGCCCTGGTACAATTAAGACTCAGTGTGCATTGGTGTGTACAACCAGCTCTTTTCAACACTGTAGTGGCTCTAAATTGTACAGCTTTACCATACTTTTATCCAAAATTAACTTTGCTGAGTGGAGATATGGAATGGTGTAGCTCAAACCCACTTTGATAAACGTGTCTGTATTTTTCATCCACAAAGTTAAAGTCATCATATTTAATGTCAATTACCACAGATTGTTAATAGACGGGTCTATGTTCTGCATCTAAGTCAAAATATTATTACTGAGGGTTGTGCAATGTTAAGGCGAAAAATCTACTCTGTTGGATCAGAAACCTGTATTATTTCACTTTTAACTGAATTGCATGAACCAAGTGTTGATGTGATGGACGACTTCTTTTGCAAACCAAAAGCAGTGTTAACCACCATGTTCTCATTTTGGGGAACGAATTGAATCTTCAGAAACGGTCCGAGATCATTGTTTGGATATTGTGATCAGTGCATGTATATATGTTTTAGGTGGTCCCTAGAATAAAATTTATCATTATTTTGTAAATATTGTAATATATTGTAAATGGATGGAAGTAGATAATTATATGCAGTTGACTCTGTTAATGTTTAATGGATTGTTATAGGTTTTTGAATCTGTAATGCAGACAGATTCGGTGTAGTTGTATAATGGGGATCTTAAGATTTCTCTTATCTGTAACGAACTTCTTGAGGATGTGGATCACACACAATTTGAAGAAACACTGAATTGGGTCCTAAGAACAGGCCCTTAAAAAATGTTTATGACACCCTCTTCAGTACTCTTTATGTGGAACCAAGTGGTTGGGTATTATTCTTTGTTCATTTGCTAAAATATGTTTGATGTAGTACATCTGATGTAAATTTATTTTCATGATTTCATTGCGTGTATGTGTTCAAGAATTCTGCACAATCATTTGGTAGTGAACTAAATTGTTTATTTCTCCAGGTATGATTTCTACCCTTCTGTGCTCTGTGTATCTGTGATGAATAAATATACTGATCAGATTATACATTTCTTGTTGGTTCTACTGTGAAGACAGAATATTATTGCTAGTTTCCTTGTGAAAGTTGGGATATTGTGTCCTTGTCTCCAGACCAAATGCTAGTCTAAGGATGGGGCGTCCTAAGAACAGACTGTGAGCGGTCAGGACATTACAGACGGTATTTCAGTCTACCGTACATGTGTAACCATGCACTGTCTTCATGATCAGAGTCTGCTTAGAATTTGGTCAGCAAACAAGGACACAGTATGCCATCTTTCACAAGGAACTTTGCAATGATAATCTGTCTTCACAGTCTGTCCTTGGGATGCCCCATCCTTTGTGTCCTGGTCTCCAGACCAAATGCTACTCTGTCTCAGGATGGGGCATCCTAAGGACAGGTCGTAAAGACAGATTTTCATTGCCAAATTAATCATGTAAGTTTGAATATTGTGTCCTTGTCTCCATACGCAATGCTGTGTGCAGGCTCTTGCGGAGAGCAGGGGGGCAAAGGCTCTGGCATGGAGTCCATTTCAGAGTCGGAACAGTACTTGTTGCAATAAGTTGGCAAAATTGTTCCTGCGAGTTCTGTGCCAGTCTCATCAGAGGTACCTCCTCCTCATGAAATGGACTGCCATTGTATTGTCTTCTTTGCATTCACATTTCACCAATCGGGCCAAGTTTGCCTGCAGGTTAAACTGGTTATCACTTGGTAGCCTCTGAACCAGTTCACCTGTTCAGGTCAGGTCAGAGCAGGTGCAACCAGGCTACATGCGAGTTGCTGGCAGGTTTGACTTCTTGCCACTGGTACCCTGTAAACCAGTGCCACTTGTTTCTGAGGGGGGACGACTGGCCTCCTTAGCCCTGGCAGGCAACTAGTCTAGGAGAGGGAAAACTAGGGCAGTAAATGCCCGTAAAAGTCCACCAAAGTCGACCGGGTCCAGCACTTATGGCAAGGCCAAAAATTGGGACCCGAGGCACAATGGTTAAGCAAACAGTCTTGTCATATTCTCCGGTTTTTCACACTAGACATGACCAACACAAGGCAAATATGTATTTTGTGATCTTTTTTTTCTTCTCACTTCTATACAGTCTTAATTTACATAAAAAATAGCCAAGTCTTTACAAGTCCTTCATCTCACGGAATCGTCGGACTGCACTTCTTGCTGAGGCAGCGGTGGTTGTGCTGGAAAGAAGAGGGAAAGTAATGAGAAACTAATTGAAATGGGGCGAATCATTTACTTCAACTGACAGGTGATCGAATAAGACTTGAACATTCTCGGAGTCCTTGTTGCGAGTAGCTCTACGAAGACAAACAAGACTCAATGCATTATAGATACAAACTTGCTTGTAACTTAGTTTTCCTCTCTTCCCAATGGTGGGGTTTTACATGCCAATAAAGACACTTACGCATAAATCCAAGCACCGCCAGCGACGGTCTTCTTGCATCCCTTGCAATGCCAGATTCCAACAGCGTGCCTCTTCATCGCATCCTGTAACAACAAAGCACACATGGTTTAATTTGTCAGACGGCAACGTACCTAGACGCTTACATTTATTACTATATGGGATCATTACCCAAAGCCAAGTCGAGTAAATGCACAATCTCAATCAAGATGGATTCTTCTCGCTGCTTCATTACGGAGTCGCTAGGTCAAACTGAGGTAGGCGTTGGTTGTAACTTACCTTGCCACAGAAATGGCAGGTATACTTGGAGTGCTGCGTGACCTCCATCTTCTTGATGGTCTTACGGAGCGAGGCACCATAACGGGTACCGTACTTTCCCACGATTCCAACCTTCTTCGTACGCTTGGCCTGAAGTGAAAAGAAAATTGATGAGTAAGTGCCTTTATCTTTATGCACAACTGTCAGTGCTGGGTAGCCGGCAGGACTTTTTCAAGCCAGAGGTAGGATAGGATTCCTTACTTCTATTCTAGTGCCTACTTACTGGATAATTTTATACATGCGTAACCTAGTACATGTCATGTAGTAGTGTGTATGTGATGATGTACAGTGGTTTTATCAAAAATGTACACACCAGATTGAGATAGGCAAGAACAAGCATTGAACTTACACCTAAATTAACCGCAATTAAACACGGCAAATTAACAAACTGACAGATATGACTACAAAATTAGATTGAATTCTTTCTTAACATCTAACTTTAGGCGCAATCGGATCAATGATGGATGAAGAAATCGACGATTGAAAAACAATATTTGTCAACCTACCATTTCTTCGGGTTTGAGATGGCAGAAAGGAAGTTAGTAACTGCGCATGAGCAAAGGAAGTCGCAAAATTTGTGAAAACAGTGTTGAAAAACGTTGTTAATGAAGGAAGTTGGGGTCAAAAATCAATTTTAAGTATATTCGTAAGTTCATTCAAGTTTGTTCTCTCATTTGATACCTAGTGGACAAACTTCGGTTGTATAGTTTTCGAATTAATCGGTTTTGATGTTGCGGCATATGTTTGCTGTGTAGCTTCCTGTACATTTTGCTATGCTTCATCTGTCATCGTCATGTCTCTGCACTGATTGGTGTGCAGTGTCGACATGTGCAAATGTCAAAGTCTGTACATCAGTGTCTGTGGCAATGGCATTCAAATTGTCAACATTTCAGTATCTGATCAGTTCATATACAATGATATACACAAATGGTGCCTTTCGTTACGACTACGACAGTACGAGTCTTCCATCAATAAACCGGCACATAGGCCTATAGCCTAGGGCCTAAAGCCGTAAAGGCCTATTTATTTGAGCTTGACCTGCCCCGGCCGTCCCACCATGTACAGTAATCAGACTCGGTGACAATGCCATAATCACAAAACTGCCATTGAAAAATAACCTCTCAATAACTAAATCGAATGATTGGATTGCAGCCTGCAATGAAAATTTATGAGCATTCAGTAAAACCTCTCTATTAAGGACACCCTCGGTATTGACAAATGCTGTCCTGAATAAAGAGGTGTCCTGATTAAGAGGTTAAATTGATTGAAAACAACCTATTTGGGACTAAAACTAGTGTCCTTGATAGAGGTTGTCCTAAATAGAGAGGTCTCCACTGAGGGAGGTTCCTCTCGGACCTCTGTACATCAATCATCATTCAATTCAATGCCAGGAGGTTCATATCTTCATCCTTCTCAACAAAGGTGATGTCACATATCATATTCATATTCATCACTATCTTTACAATAATCTCCTCCGCCTCGGAAATATTCACTTAACACTTGTTTGTTGGACAATAGGCGGATGTGTTGCCACGGTAATGTCCAATAAAGGTGTCAATATATGACAAGTGGTGCCAATTGGTTTTGGGATATTCGGCGTCATCAATCATCGTCACATAACTTCTAAACAATTGGAAGATTTATGGAAGATATTGCTTCATTTACGTTGTCCGGGGATTCCCACCATCTTTTGCTGCAGTGTTCATCCTCAAAGCGTGTTCAAATCTATGGCCGTGACCATTTTCAATCCAATTTCACTGCGCAATTGAAATGTATTGTAAAGTAACTGTTAATACTGGCAGAGAGAGAATGCTTCATTATCATGTCTGTTCTGGAGAATGGAGCGTGCTGTGTCTTCCCATCAACTAATCCTGTGGGTGTGCTCAGTTACTGGAACAGCACTCGTCCTGTCTGGCTCAGATGGACTGTAATTGGCACAGGCGAACACTCCACATAAGGATGTTGTGATGATCACACTCCAGGATATTTGTTGGTTTTCCCAGTCGGCTTCTTCCTGACTTTTGAGAATTTGTTCTTTTGGATTTTGACATTGAATTGAAGATAGACTTGATCAAGATGAGGATAACTTTTCCAAAGTAGGTGACTTTAGTAGATTTGGTTTGTTTTATTCATGTACATGCCCATTGGTGGTAATTGATATTTTACTTATAACATCAGCCTAGCCATTTAGATTCTTTATATTATTTTATAAGAATATTTATCACTTTTAGTTTTTGATAGGAATCACTTTAAAAAAGGAAGAGAAATTATACTTAACTCTATAGTCTTATCCATTGTTTTATCAGGTGACAATGATAATTTCTAAAGAACCTCATCATCTTTTTTCATGAGGCAAAATTTCAAAAGTCTTTTCTAGGCCGTGCTGGATTTCTTGCTCAAATAAGATTGTTATCTCCACGGAGATATGACGTGCAGGGAATGGGTCAGAGTGACCTTGTGAACAGCACAGCTTCATCTATAACCTCCCAAAAGTGAAATAATCTTGTGTGTGTCGTAGATTTAAAGGGGTACGCCGTTCGTAATTACTAGTGGTCCAGGAAAATAGAAATGCAGTTATACACAATGCCATAGTGCAGTTATTATGCATACAAATTTGCTGAAACTTGTTGCTGTATAGCTGTATATCTGTTTGCACAACAGAATTGTTTAAATTAATATTTAGCTCAAGCACATATGCAATTGGAAATTTTAAATTCAAATTTTGAACAAATGTCGGCCCCCCAATATTACTGTCTGCCAGTTGAAACTAGGTTAGATCAATTTTTTTGTAATTTTTTTTTCTGTAGAATATGTCAATGTCAGCTGTTAATGTCATTTTCATGAGCTACATTATGGATAAACATGAGTGCTTGTGTACCTGGTACTGGTCTAGGTCAAATCGGTTGTTTCCCCTTAATTTCAACTCTCTTATCAGGACACCTCTCGAGTAAGGACAGCACTTGTCAGTCCTGACCGTGACCTCAATCGCAGGGCATAGTCGACAGTGTTATCAATGTTGTGAACTAAAGACCATGCACACGTGGTGCCTCGTGGGTAAACATTTCATTACACCTATATGTGGAAGTTTAGATAACAAGACCGGAAAGTGGACTTGTGTCACTGTGTGCATAAATGTGATTGAATAGTTGGGCCAGAAGGCAGTCCTTTTGCTTCTTTGTTTATGTGATATCATTCTCAAGAAAATTTTGGGTAGGTAGAAAGTTGGCAAATAATTTTTTTATCTACAAAAGAAGCTATATCTTTTCAGAATCCCCTAAGGCCCCTCAAATGAACGAATGAATTCAATAAACAGAGTAGACCTCGAAGGGTCAACCCCTAACGTGCCTCATTCCTTTTCAGATCATGACAACCTTTAAAAAAACAATTCCAGAAAGGTTTCTCAGAATCAACAAAGCTTTCAATTCAATTTCAAAATCTAAGACGTTGTCCTCTTCTCTCTATTTCAGGGACTTCAACTGGTCACAGTTCGCAGCCCATGACCCCAAGAACAAGACAGAAAATCTCACACGTGCGATCAACGCCAACTTAACTGACGAAATGGCCGACGATGCTTTTGACAACCTCTACCCAGCAATCATACAATGCTTCGTGGTCATTCTCTTTGGATATTTCGCAGGGCGAATAAATTTGATCTCGCACGTTCAAGCCAAGGGATTGAGTGCCTACACATCGAACTTTGCCCTGCCTGCTCTCGTCTTTCGGAGCATGGTCCTACTGGAGTTCTCCGCCGTCGATTGGAAGTTTTTGGGAAGCATTTTAATCGCGAAAGCTCTTGTCTTTGTTGTTGTGATATGTTTCACTCTGGTCTTGATGCGACCGAGGAACATTGGAAAGTGTGGCTTGTATGGAATATTCGCTACGCAGAGTAATGATTTTGCTCTCGGATACCCTATAAGTGAGTATTGGGAGAAAACTGATGAGTGCTAGAGACATCGGTTTTTTCTTCTGAGTCATACTGTAATGAAGCCATATCTAAACTTGGCAGTCTGACTGCAGGCGCTATTGTATGTTTGGGTGTGCCAAAGTCACTTCAGTTGGGAATGTCAATCTATAGATCCATATTTTTAATTGGGAACAATGCTCAAATAAATTTTTTCACTCTCTTTGGCTATTTGCATATTGAACCATACATTGTACTATTCGAAATAGATTTTTTTGGGGTACTGCTCACTTTTTTGTGAACGATGTTCCAAACCAAGTTCTCTTGTTTTAAAAATAGAAAGCTTTTTTCTTCTTTTCCAGTGTTGGCGCTCTACTCTGAAACACACCCCGAATATCTCAAGTACATCTACCTCGTCGCGCCGATATCGTTTTGCATTTTGAACCCAATTGGATTCGTTCTCCTGGAGATTCAGAAACGTCGCACCTCCGAGCATCATGACGGTGGCTGCAAAGTCCTATGGCATGTCGTCAAGGGCGTGATTACGAACCCGATAGTTTTTATGACCGTGATTGGTATAATTGGGAATTTTGCATTCAGTCAGAAGGTGCCAGTTGTGTTGGATGGAATACTCACTTTATTAGGTAAGGGAAGAAGAGCTTGTGTATGTTTGAAAACTGTGCTCCAAACGGGATCAGAGAAAAATCATTCAACTGCGGTACACCATTCACAAAAATGGAAAACACCGTACGTGTAGGTCTTGCTGAAATTCCCAAGCCATGTCACAACCACACAGCGAAAAATCATTATAAGGAGATCGGCATTTGTGTGATCCTGCGTATGGTGGTGCATGGTGGCCAGTAGGGGTCTTATTCTCCTGGTCACCTTCATCCTACGCCTGAAGAATTGTGCTTTTGATAATCATAAAATCAGCAACTGAGCAGTAGTTTGTTACTTTTTCAGCAAACTCCTTCAGTAGCTGTGCCCTCTTCTACCTTGGACTCAGCTTGGTCGGAAAAATCACTTCGCAAGTTGGAACAGCACTCCTTACCCCAGTTCTGCTCATTTTTGCAAAGTCGTAAGTATTTCCATCAGACGTGCATCGATTCTGACCGACCCATGTGTCTAGAGGTTCCACTTGTGTTGAACAAGCTCATACCTAGCTCCTAGATGTTCGACTCATGTTAAACAAGCTCATACCTAGCAGCCTGGGGTGAATACCTAGGTCGCATTGATGACAAAGTTGTTGGTGCCAGGATAGGGTTCACCATCATGGAGAAGTTAACAGACCTGCATACATGCATATATCAAACTCTGTAGACCAAGTGAGGATCCTAACTTCATAATAGGGTGGTTTTACATTAAACAAACTTTGAGGTATGAATTACAACTTTAGGACTTGTGAAAACTTGTCAAGTGTTACAGAGAAAGTGAGGTGATGTCATGACGTTTATGGAAAACCTGTATGGAACTTAACTGAAATGTTGTGGGGAGGTGAAGGAAGCATGTCGGGAATGAGTTGGGAGACCACTTGATGACTCACATCACAGATCATGACTTGCGTGGAGGTGATCCTCATGGGGCATCAACGAGGCATAAAGATATAAACTCTCTGTGGATAGTAGGATATTCGAACACCTATATATTTTCCTTTGCAGAGTGTTACTTCCGTTCGCCATTCGTGAGGCTGTAAACATCCTTGGTGCTGGTAATTCGACGAATGAAACTGCCAGTCTCGGTTCATTTGGATTCCTGTACGGTACATTCCCCGTGGCACCAACGGTTTTGATTTACGCATCGCAGTACAACATGGCATTGGACATGGTAAGGAAAGAGAAAGTTACTGGCGTGGCAGGGATATTAGATTGGCCAGTCATAGCCCAATCAAGCTATGCCTGCAGCTAAGCCTGCATCAGTCACTACTTGTCATGCATGGTGCAGTCTGATCAGTGGGCATGCCGCGATAGGCAGCTTATAAGGTATGATGTATCTATCTTTAACAAAATTTGTTTCATTCAAAGAAGTGATATAATTTTGCTTGATTAAGTAAATCTTATTCAGTTTGATTACCTTCCTGTGACATTCACATAACAGTGGTCAAAAGGAGGACGGTTACTTGCAACTTAAATTAGGATGGTGTTTTCAAATTTGTGTTGGTTATCGTTGTCGATTTTGAATGCGGTAATGAATGGATAATGAAATGCTGCCTCTTTCAGATTGCCACTGGTATGGTCGTGTGTACATTCCTTTCAGCCCCACTCATGTTCGTCTCCGCCCGGATGATAACCCTGTCGGTCAAAAACAGATCCGACTATCAGGACTTAATACAGAGTACTGCATTTGACGTCAGTATTCTCGGAATGGTTTGTGGGGTAGGTTGCTTTTAGTGCTATTTTGGGACGACCGGCGAGGGGTTTTTGGCCAATGGTATTATTCGATTCACATCATGTGATCTCAAGTTATTGCATCGTATCGTGGTTGTCTGATATCTTTTCAAAATGGAGGAGTTTTTATAACTGAATGAACCTCAATTAAATGAAAAAAGGATTGTTTGCAAAAATAACGGGAACTTTTCGTGTCTGTTTTCAGGTGTGGGTGATCGGAGTCTTCGTGTTGAGTCGAAGATTCCGGAAACTTCCTCACCAGTTGACACTGACCATGCTGGTCATGCAGGTGAGTAGACTTGGTCCGAAAATACTTTCAACTGCCAAATTTTTGTGGGCACTGGGGTTTGGTTATGTTTAACGCCAAGATAATTGTGAGTCAGGATTGCACCCTGGCCTTCCCCCTTTCCAGCTTTCTTCCTCAATGTTTGGCTCAAGATGGCACACTTGAGCAGCTGCATAGCAAACAATGACTCCTCATATAATTTTGTTTCAGTTCTTCATGTGTCTTGGCAACCTCCTCTACTATTTTGTCAACGACATCGACAGTGTCAACTGGCAGCACTACATGCGGTTTATCATGTTCCTAATAAGTGTCCTGAGTACGCGATGCTGGACGGCGGCCATCGCCCTGGCGCTGTGTTTCGTACGAGTGCGTAGTTTCTGCTTCCTGCTGAGGATGCGGGTCTGGCTGTTTATATTTGCATTGGGGTGAGTTTTCCGTCTGCTTGTTGAGATTTGCGCCCTGGCTCGGCACTATTTACACTCTAGGATGTTCAGAAACTTTAGCTGGGGGTATATTGGTGTTTTTTGTGAGGGGAGTATCACACTGCTGTTGCCTTACCTGGTTACTCAACTTCTCTGAATGCTTATGCTGCGGCAGCCATTTTTTGGCCAGCTCCATCTTGTGCTGACATTGGATACCAATACTGATCAGTCAAGCTTACTTTTATCTGATTGGTCGAAAATATTCAAAATTGTTGCCATCTATATTTTAGGAAGAAAGTATTAAATGGGATTGTTTAGAGAGGGTGTAAGAAAGTGGAGAATTCAATTTTTAAGGGGGCAATACATGACGTGCTGATCCAATATGTGCTGCATCAAATCTATTCATAACTTTCATTCTAACAATATGGTTGTTCCATTTCAGTTGTCCTGTATTCATCACCGGAGTACTCATGATGGCTGTGAAGCATGAAGCGGGTGAGGTCGTTGAAGATCCCGCGTTCCAGTATGGGCAGCCTCAGGTATGCCCGGCGTAAAAAATGTGACCCGCCATAATGAAACAAGTCGCTTGTCACTCTGAGCTTGACAGGTTGAGACGGACTGGTTGTTCATTTCACTGTTGTCTGCCTTTTGAGACATCTGACTGAGTACATCAATTTCCTCTAGTATGTCCTTGTGTCAATTAAGGTGATAACTAAAGGTGATAAGGCTTGTTATTGGTTGTATCTATATTTGAAAAACCTAATTGAGCTCTCTGTTGAAAGATTTGGTAAATGGTAACTGCCGTGATTATTAAGTCAAGGTCAAAACCTATTGGCCTACTGAAGAGCGAGTCCAATGGAGCATTTTATAAGTGCCATCAATCATTTTGAGTTAACCCTTTCTTCCAGATCATCTGCTCCGCTATTATAATCTTCCTGTGTCTGGTCACGACGATCGTCAGTCTTGTGGTCGGCCATCGTTACGACCGCCATCGTCTCCATAGTTACGCGCTACTCAACGAATCCACATCCAAACTCCACAGCTACAGCAACAGATCGGTCCGCGTCAAAGCCGAGCCGTCACGAAAGATAACGGAATCGTTTCAATCTGATTCGCTGCCATCTAGTCCTGATCACGAGCCGAACCTATCATATTCGGAGAGTGGTGTCGGAGGCAGTGGGGATCATTTGACGCGGACGTCATGCGAGCAGTGTCCTGGAACAGGAAGCTGTGCTGGTAGGTATTGGTTCACGGACTGAATAATCATTTTAATTGACATGTAATCCTCAGGTACCCTGCCCTTACATGCTCAAGTTTAAAGGTGAATTGTACCTGCCTTACATGCTCAAGTTTAAAGGTAAACTGACTCTTTAAGGAATGTTTAACCCTTTTTCTGCAGCAGCCATTATCGGGCTGGCGCTGGCAGTCGATAACAATGATGAATGTGAAAAGTTCTCTCCAACTATTCAATATTTTTCTTCAACAAGGCATTGAAATGTGTGTCATAGACGAGAGTGCAAGTGCCCAGTGTAGTGTTTTTCACATCTCAGACCAGGGTAAGGTTAGGTGGTGATCCCTGTACAGATTTAGGATAGTCAAATTGAGTCACATGCCAAACTGATTCTCTTGTCGTGTCCAGTTTAAATTGGGCCACGATCTGGGGCTGATGCACCCACAACCCAAAAGCTTGTATAAATACTAACCAATCCAATTATAGATTTTCAGTTTCCATGATAATAACATTTAGTACAGTGGAACCTCCCTTAGCGGACACCTCTCTATTAAAGACACTAGTTTTGATCCCAAATTGGTTGTTTCCATTCAATTTCACCTCTCTAATCAGCACCTCTCTATTAAGGACAGCACTTGTCAGTCCCGAGGGTGTCCTTAATAGAGAGGTTCTACTGTATTAGTATTATATGAGTGTGTTCCCACCTAACCTTGTTCAGATGAACCAAATACTGTAAACCATCAAATTTTTGCGATGCTAAAATATGGCAGATTTACTGCATTTGACCGACAAATTTTAGCTGGCATTTTCATTTTGCCTGTTCGTTTAGATCTCTAATGGCGAAAATACTTTAATAATTTGAAAAACAAAAAGAAAATTTTGGCAAAAAGAAGGCGCCGCAAAATTTTGACGGTTGGCAGTTCCCATGTGTCTCCTTTTAGATTTTGTTTAATTTTAACAGCCTAAATTCGATATTCTATATAGTTCCAGTGTGTTCTCATGTTCTTTGCTGGACTTCAAATGCCATTTGGTTAAGTTTCAGTTTTAGCTTAGCGCCGATCATTATACGGGTAATCAAAATTACGAAAAAATACTGAAAAAATATATGCCATTTTAGAGTCTTCTTTTGATGTGGACAATGGAGGCATTACTTGTACTTGATTATGCAGATTATTCTTAAATCATTTCTAAAAACGCTCTAAACTAGCGTAACAATTAATGGATAATCTCTGATTTCTAATTTCAGGAAGGCCTATCAACATTGAAGATTTAGTTCCCATAAATCTTAGCGGCGCACACCGAGTCCATGCAGGATCAGATGCCAGTGACTCTCCTAGCACTTCCCCTGACATTATAGGTAACGTGCCACATATTATTATGAATAAATTTGACCTCTGTAATCTGGACATCTCTCAATTAGAGACAGCCTTTATCAACCCTAGGGGTGTTCATACATGTGATAGAGAGGTTCGACTGTAAGAACCTTAAAACAATTTTCATCCAAATTTCAATCGCAGAATTAGTTATCAACCACTTGTGTTGTGAATGAATAATGTCTGAAACAAAACTTGCAACTAAAGCAGTTCTGTTCTATCGAAACAACTTTACAATATCTTCAAAGAAACTAATATTTTATCTTCCCGCCAACAGAAGCCGCCATGACAGAGCGGACCTGTCTCCTGGGCGACAAATGCGACACGGTACAACGCCGCATCTGTCGCAAGCGATTACGCGACTACGACAGCTCGGCACATCCACATATCGGTGATGAACTCCTCGAGGAGAGGATCGGAGAATATCAGATCACCCGTCATGTTGTTCTGCTTTTGTTGAATTCGTTATCGATGTTTGTTGTAAGTTATTCTGAAACACCCTGGTTGCAGCGTGGCATTGTTGACATTGCACAAGCACTGTGCCTCATTTTCATGGCAGCGGATGCAACTGCTTGGGTTTGTGTAAAATATAATGTGCGCTGAAACTTATTCCCATGATGAGTGCTTTGAACATGGTGACAGTGATGAAAGTGCTGAAGAAATCCAAATCTCATTCATTAATTGCCTCATCAGATAACCTTGACCTTTAGTGTGCAACCATGACCTTTTGCCTTGACCTTCTTATTTCAGGGTCTCTTCCTGTGTATGTGGCGCATGTTTAATGAGTCATCATCTGGTCTATATATAGAGTTGGAGTTCCTCGATGCGGTGACGTGTTTCGGCCAGGGGTTCTTTGCGTTTGCCGTGTTTGGACTGGACACAGAGCTTGTGATTATGCCATTCGTCAGAAAGTAAGTCAAATGGCCTTGACCTCTTCAGACAGACGACCTTGACCTGTTGTGATTTCTGCTTTTTCCCGCAGTAGATGACCAATCTTTTTATCAGTTGCCAATTCCACAGGATGGTACATTTTCCAGAAAAATTGCCCCCAAGGCGAAAGGACTTGAGGGACCAGTAAATACCACACCATGATAACTGGCCTCACATTCATTTAGTTTCCCTTGCATTATTCAGGGCACAGTGTCTAGCAAAGAGTTTTAAGTATTTGTTGTCAATACAGAAAGTAGAAAGGTAGATTATCTTGAGGAAAACATTGTCGGTCAAGCATGTTGGATGGACAGTAAATGATTGGTTAAGTCGTGTGTGTGTTAAAGGGACAACTTGGGAATAAGATATGTTAGCTTTTTGGACAAAAACGGCTTCCAGCAGGCCCGCAATTTCTCAAACCAGGATCAATGAACAATGCACCGGAACGGGGTGTAACATTAGGCCTGCCTGAAATTCGCAATCCATGTCCAAAACTGCTGTCCAACACTCACACTGGTGAAAATCATTATCAGAGAATGGCATCAGTGTAATAGTACAAGTGGCATCAGTGTAATAGTACAAGTGGTGGCGCATGGTGTCTAGTTTGGACATTATCCTCCTGGCTTGGTAAATCTCGCACCAAGTTGTCCCTTTAAGTCTGTTTGAGTTGAAAGTTGGAGCCTGTAGGTGTGGTTGTCATTCTTAACCCATTTCTTCAATATGAGCTTCCTTTTGCTCCCATTTCACTTCGAATAAAGCTTGAATAAATCTTTGAATATTTTGAAGAGTTTACTGCTTGCAAATCTTTTCTTGCGTGCTTGGAAGCGGGATGTTTTCGGAAGGTGATGCATATCCAGCGTTGATGCGTTCAGCCAGCTTTGGGGCGCTTAGCTATTGTCCTATTGATAACTATCAATTCCAAAAATTTTACTTGGAGTCAGTGTAACAGTGTTTTTATTGTCGGGAATGGACAGAAATCATATCTAAAAGGATCTAGCCCCCCCCCCATCTAAATACCATGCCTGACTGTAGGCATTGATGATGTATTCTTCATTTGCTGTAATAGCTTATGGTTTCATTCTCCCCTCCAGGTGGCGTAAGTTCGTCTATGGGGTGGAAATTCTACACCTGCCTCGACAAGAGGATTTAGATGAAGAAATTCTCCACACGAGCCATCAATTCAATGTTTATCACAAAGAGAACTGCCGGAATGAACTTGCGAAAGACAGAAGGTAAGAAACTGATCCTGTACATTACGGGGCAATATCGGGATGAGGCATATCTGATTTTGAGAGGAGTATTGTTTTTCTCCGAAGTGAAAGGTTTAATTGACAGCAAAAATGGAAAAATCTATGCCACAGCGCTCCGTAAAACTTTGAATTTTCAAAATCGGATGCAAAATAACCATTTTCGAGGCATATTTTGCCTAACTCCAAGGACAACATTTTCACGTGAAATATTTTCAGCTGGGCACTCTCACATCCCTGATATACTAGTGCAGTTAAGGCTAATTGTCGATCAAGTCTACGTTGCACATGATTTGTCAAACACTAATGTATCCCAATGTTATGACAGAATTCCTATTCCTACCTCCAGGTGGCGTCTACGGATGTATCAAGCCGTCTTCACTGGCACTGAATTTGTCGATTGGTTACTCGAGGCCGGCCTGGCACATGATCGAATCGAAGCAGTCGGATATGGACGGCGTTTACTTCTAGCGCGAGTTCTACATCACGTGACAAAGGAACATTTATTTTACGATTTGCCGTATTTCTACCGGTTCGATTCAGACGAAGAAGGTGGGGAGAACGTGTGTCCGGTGTCTGGAAGTCAGCGGTGTGGGATTACACCGGACGAAGACTGAACTTGTTCTGTCCGTTAGAAACACTGTATTGTCTTTACGCGAGTTGATTATGTGAACCCTTTGTTCATGTAGGCATAAACTATTCTGTTTTTTTGTTCAGAAAAACTACGCCGTCCATGCTGTGATATCGATTACTTGACTTAATCAGTTGGAAAGATTTCTGTAACCACATTATGTCAAGTTTTGTAAAGGGTTCTGTGCACGAGAAAATCAGAACATGGGGTGGATATTTTTTCATTGTTGTATTAAAACTCGATGAAGTCCATCCATTGGCTGGATTCAAATTTACCATCGTCGAAAATGAATTCGTCGGGATTTACACTGTTGACGTTCGATCGTGCAACTTCCCGTTAGAAGACCAAGGGTATTGGCAGGGAACAATGGTGACATTCTCCAGTAAATTTGAATCCAGTTATCAGATTGAACTTATAGTGTTATTGTAAACTGAAGGCATACACTAATATTTTTTCATTGTTAATCAACTTATATAATAATCGGAGTACAGTGGAACCCCCCTAAACGAACACCTCTCTATTAATGCAAGTATCAATTCGTTTCTTGTACCCCCCCTCCTCAAGGGTAGTTAAGCTATCACCACTAATCTTTGCCGATGCTTGAGTAGTATTTATTTTTCCTTTAGTGAAAATTTGGCGAAGCTGGAAAGAATAAGGATGCTAATGTGTCGATGTCTTGTCGAACATACAGCCTTACCCAGTAAAATTAGTTCGGTTACTTTATATGACGGTGATAACTGATATATTGTTGATGGTGATGTCTTGACGAAAGAAAAAGTAGCATTGGTGAAAAAAGGGTGATGCTTGAGCCTTAAGATGTCGTTATAGGGTGATAAGGTGTCGTACCCTTGAGGAGGGGGGGTACAAGACACGAATTGATACTTGCATAAGGACACCCTTTCTATTAAGGATGCCGCATTTAATCCCAAACTGGTCAGTTCTATTGCATTTGACGTATGTAATCAGGACACTCTAAGAACGACAGCACTTGTCCGATATCAGTGGATGGAAGCCCAAGTAATCTAGTCGGCAAGGAGGTTCCTTCGACCACTTGCCACAGGGCCTAGTTGTGACGTCATCAGGGTTAACGAAATATGTAATCAGGACACTCTAAGAACGACAGCACTTGTCCGATATTAGTGGATGGAAGCCCAAGTAATCTAGTCGGCAAGGAGGTTCCTTCGACCAGTTGCCACAGGGCCTAGTTGTGACGTCATCAGGGTTAACGAAAGCTGTGCTTACACGTGTAGGTGTCGCGCAGGTAATCAAAAATGCTGTTGGTGAATGGTGTAGTTGGTTTGGGTTGCCTTGCCAAACATTGCTATGTGTAGCTACAATTTTGCTCAAACCTTAGCGCCTCAGTTTTGGCCGACATTTTATTTTCACTCTTGCTGTGTTTGGTGAGACAACCAATTCCCTCAATTTTGGTTTTGTATAAAAGTAAATGTATAAAAGCTCGAATTATTCAAAGTCATCAGATTCACCTGTTAGACCTGTCCATTTTACCTAGGTACTATTCAAATTCAAAGTATTTTTGTAGTAAATTGGTGCATTTTATTGTGTAATGATTATTTTGTATATTGTATGTAATATATTTTATGTTTATTACGCACTCCTGATGCTAAATGTTGTGTCTTTAGGAGGTGTGTTCTAATTGAAATGCTCTGCTTAGGTTTCACTTCTTGAAGTGGTGATTCCCATTTAAGAGGACCACCATTGACTACTCTGTTGCATTTGAAACGTGATTAGTCCACGAGATATTCGGCATGATCCGATAGCCTCATGTTGCAAAACCATTTATGTCAATGATAACAATCATAATCAACATTTATATACCACATTGATGCTGTCCTCAATGTTGCTCTTTAAAGAATCTAATCATCATTACTCGTCACTGCATTTTGACTAAAACTCCTATCAACTCTTTGCTGCCACACTAGGCATAGACCAAGTTCGTATACTGCGTACTACTGGCATGCAGCAATCAGTACTGTTGAATGTTGCCCAAGTTCTGCTGTTCACCACAGTCCCTAGAAGTTTCCGGTTGGTTACACTTCAAAAAACGAGTTGGCAGCTCTGCACTCAATTCAGTGCAGACCTCAACCCTAAGATTGGTTTGGGATCCAGGCTTCCCAGTCAAACCTGGTCAGGCCATTGGTATGGTACACTGTCAAAACCCTGTGGTAGTACAAGGGCTAACTATTTATCGTTGTCACGTCCAAGTAACTTGTAAAATTACTAAGTGTCCATCCGGATGAGGTGGACAGAAATTGTCAGATCGCTGGTAGAACTAATCCAAAGATGTATTTTGTCAAATGAGAGACAATGTTATTTGAAGATAGGCAAGCAATGCCACTTTGTTAATAAAAGCAGAGTTCTTCAATTTATTTGAAGGACTGTGATAAAAGTAACCTATCATATTTGCTCTTCTGTGCCAATTGTCATTGGTGATGTTGTCTTCACGATGTCCTTGACTGGCAGCACCAAGAAGGTTTCTGAGACACATCTGTACAACAGAAGGATGTCTGGACGATTTTGGTGGAGTTTCTACCTCATATCTAGAACCCCTGATCAAAGTCTCACCTCAGTATCTAAGCCGACCCCAGTCGGCCTTCAGTAGAAGACCTACACTCAATCTTGAGCACCTCCTTCATTATTCTTGTTTGTTAGTTAAATAAGTTACATGATCTACTTCTGAGTTTGAGAACAGATAGAAGCTCTACAAAAGGCAGAATGGACCTCAGGTCATCCCTGAATGTCATCTGTCGCCTCAGAATGCGAATATCCTCCACTGTCTTCTGTCACATCCTTGACATCTCAAGCCATCTCTGAACATCTACTGTGTCCCCCAAAGGCGCATGTCCTCTATTGTCTTCTGTCACCTCCAAACATCTCAAGCCAACCCTAAACGTCATCTCTCATCTCTGAAAGGGAATATCATCTACTGTCTTCAGTCACCTCCTCACACTTCAAGTCACCTCGGAATGTCTTCGGTCATATCTGAAAGCAAATGTCCTCTTCTGTCACCTCCCAAACATGTCAAGCTATCCCGGAACGTCATATCTCTCTTCTGAATGCAAATGTCCTCTACTGTCTTCGGTCACCTCCCAAAATCCAAGCCATTCGTACACGTCATCTCCCACTCAGATTGCAAATGTCCCCTACTGTCTCACGTCAGTGGCCAGGTCGTGTTGTCATGAAGTGAATTTGCCAATTCTAGAGTTTATCGTCCTCTTCGTTGACTCCAATGCAGTCAATTTGGCGGGAAAATCTCATTGTCTTTCCATACCGCGTCCGACAGGACGAGACCGGTCCAGTGCGTCCGGAGTGTACCTCTTCGGAAGGGATGAAGCCTATTTCGCTGCAACCAGAGTGTCACCTCAAAACACTATTGCAAAATAACCCATTAGCGCCGAACAGCGGCTGGCGAGAAGAGCTTGGCTGACATTTCGTTAAGAAGAGCAGCGTAATGGATCGGACCGTATTTGAATAATCTTGACCCTCACTGATTGACACTGCTCAGCTTTCAGACAACGCGCGTCAATACACAGAGGCAAAAGCGCTGGAAGTTCAATATGACTTAAATGGGCTAGCTCAGTTTGTCCTCAAATAGAGTGTTTTACATCGTTTAAAGAACGTGGCGAACGATGTTAACGTACCTTCACCAAGGCCATAAGGTCACAAGCGAGACCGAAACCACGCGGTCCTTGCCATTGGGTCTTTGGCGGCCTGCATATCAAGAACACGATTGAACGGCATCGACAGCGCAACCAGTGTCGTGTCCTTTGTGCTTTGTTTTGGGCACAGAAAGTGGCTAATGACATGCTTGCGCATGTCGATCTACCATCGTTGTGAGACTTAAGGATTGACATTTACTACCGGTAAGTCAGCATGATGTTTGCGCCCTAAGCAGCTCTCGAGAGCGCAAGCGTAACTAAAGGTACCATGTATTAATACGGGAGAAAAAACATTCAGATTACCCGATGCTTTTTGTGCAATGTCTGTATTCATACTGAAGAAATACCATTTACCCGTTACCGCAACCGGGTGACCTTATGGCTTGTCTTATTCGAAAGATGCGGCCAGCAAAGCCCGATTAGGCCTTGTCAATATTTCTATTTGATAATAAGAGAAAAGCTTTATCATATTTTGCGATGGTAGTCATTATTTTCGGCCTGAAACTTTTACTGCGCTCGGTGGGTTCTTGTGGACTAATCGTTCCTCCAAATAAATTATATTTGAAACTCCCGCTTTCCTAGGCCCTTGCTTGGCGAATTTGTAGGCCCTTGTTCTTGGCCTCTCTTTCAGTCCGAAAAAAAATGTCCTCTACCATTGAGAATTAGTGTGGCCTGCTGTCCCGATTTTTCTATATTATGTCTTTATTTCGGTAAGATAATATCTGAAAATTGTTTTTGTTGATAAAGTGTGAAGTAAAGTTCTCGTAGGCTCGATATGGCTCTTTGTAATCTAGGCCTTTAGACATGTCGGACGACTTTTGCTGACATCTAGATATTTCATGGCGGCCTGAGCACATGGAAGTCTAGAAAGTTCTCTGACAGTCAGCAGTCCATCCGGTTGTGGAAATACAGTCATGTTTTTATTTGGGGGGGGGGGGGGGGTTCCTGTAGGCCTAATAGGTTCAGGATAGTTGCATAGGGAGGCCTTATTCTAAACAGTATCGATGTAAATAACATGTAAGCGTAAAAATCATGTAATAGATAGTTTGCGAAAATTAATTTCGGCCATTTTGAAAAGGAGTTTTCACGGGCAGCGTAAGTTTACCATGACATAAAAATCATGTTTTAAATCAAATCATCACCAAAAGCATTCAAAATACATGGACATTGGAAGACGTGGGCAACTTCAAGTAAATTATTTATAAGCTTGTATATTTGTACTGTTATTCAACGGAAAACATGCATTGCCGGAGGAAAGGGTATTTTCAAAATGACGGACATTTATTTCATACGCAGCTTGTCTGCAGATGGTTTGCGAAACGTAAGGGTTGGCAAGGGGTACCACCATTTTGGCGAGAACCAGAAATCCAAAATCAAGTTAGAATTCCTTCAAAATGAAGTCAATGCCGATTTAAAACCTGGGAGGCTGTTCTCTAGAAGACAAAGAACAACTTCCCACCCTTGAAATTGCCATTCACTTTGTTTTGAAAGAGATTAAATTGCCTTTAGATTTCAAGTTCAAGCCAAAACAGTTGTACGTTTGGTCAACCCTTATGTAACAAGCAATGATTTGGGTTACGGCTGTCGCGTCTGATGGGTCCACTATTCCCTTGTTTACGAACAAAGACGCGTATTGATGTAACATGCATATTGCGTGGGATGGTCGTATTTCACTCTGACACATACCAAGACCACGTGAGACATTGTCGTTGTATGGATTGCGAAACCTGCCTAGTACACAGAGAGTTCACATTCTAAATGTTTCCAAGTCCAATTCTAGGCCCACAAAGGGGAATGGTTATGCTACTTTAGCCAATTTTTAATATACCCTCATTTATTGGATAGGGCATGCATTAGTCATGCACCCGAACCTTCTCATATCCCCCCCCCTTTGTGGGCCTAGATTTTTTTTTTTTTTTAAAGGAAACCATTTAACTGTGAACTTCCTGTTTATCTATAACACAGGTGACATGAGTTGCCCCTTTCCGCATACTTATAAATTTCTGCTTTAATTTCCAGGTAAATGGATAGAGCAGTTGACAACACTCTGCACTAACGACCAGTGGAAGGGGATGAGGATGAGGATGTGACTGACTGGTTATTTGAGGATGTTGACCATATATCACCTCAACCAGCCCTGCTGTGATACCTCAACCAGCCCTGCTGTGATACCTCAACCAGCCCTGCTGTGATACCTCAACCAGCCCTGCTGTGATACCTCAACCAGCCCTGCTGTGATACCTCAACCAGCCCTTCCGTCAGTTCATGATATTCATAGATGCTGGCGGCGATGGGAAAACTACTTTGATGTCTTGACATAAGGATACCTCGGCTTTACCTTGTCCTCGAACCATTGATACCATTTACACGGTCAGTAGACTATTAAATGTTTTAACTATTCGACCTCTAAGGTCCACTTCATTCTCGTGTTTTGACGATTTCGGCCAACAATCCATGGCCTTTAAGACAGTATACCAGATCAGCTCAACTGTTTGTTTGGGTTCTTGCTTTCTACATATCCTTGTTCTCTCAATGGGTGGTTTCTATAGCCATGCACATTGAACAGCCAGATGTTCGTATGATGTACTTTCATCGGAATCCCTTCCTCATGTTGATATCAAACTAGAGATATTCCGCTTATTATCCAGTCTTTCAAGGGTTGGCTATAAGGCTATAGGATCATTGCTTTTTAGCTGATGCTGATGACAGCAAGACATTCGCTACGTGATCGAAACTTTTCCGTTTTTCCGTCTAGTATACTTTTACAATCCTCTCTAACAATTTTACTCTTCTTTCGTTTAAGCCTCTCAACGAAATTGTCCGCCGACACCAAGACTCCGCCCATCCTCGAAGTCTCGCTCTCTTCAATTCATCTTTTCGTATTGAATGTAATTTTCAATAATGAATAAACAATATCATAATAAACTTTGAAAACTATAAGGGGGCCAAGGCTGGCACCAACTTAAAAAATTCCCGTTGGGAAGATTTCAACTTCTTGCTAAAATGCTTGTACCTATATGGCCAAGGCTTTAAAACTGTATGTAAAAACAGTATGTAAAACCTCTTCTTCTGTATCATCTTTTCCAATCATGAATAAACAGCTATTATTAATTTTTGTGTCTTCACTGAACCTTAGAGGGGGTTCATAGTCATGACAACAGCCAATTTGCATGACTACCCCCTCAAAACTCTTTTTCTCGTCAAAAAGTTACGGAGCGAATCCACGCCGGATTTTTTTTTGGCATGCGCCAGCTGTTAGGAAATCTCTAAAATATACACTACCCCTCCTCTTGACGATTTCTCTAAAATATCCACGATGACAGTACACATATTCAAAACATATACACTACCGGCACCCACTATTTTGGTTTCCTGTATTCTCTAAAATATCGAGGACAGGCATATATTCTAGGCTCCGGAGTCAATGAATATTCATCTTGACAGGGATACATGTTGATTAATAAGACAGAAGACCTGCATAATAGACTAATGTAACAATCGACCTTCATAAAACATTGTTCTTTATTCACACATGTTCATTGATAAGACAGAAGATATGCAGGGATGACTTTAATCAACTAATGTTGTTTGTATCCTATTGTAATCAACACTGTAATCAACACTGTCTTTGATAACACCGAGGACATAAATCAAACAATGTTCTATATCCTGGAATGAAAGAAGATCTGCATCAAATAAACACAATTAGAATTCGACTTCTTTATAACAAATCAGTCTGAACAATGTTCTTTGTTTCTATCCATTCACAGAACAATCAACAGTAATGAATGTTCTATATCCTGGCATCAAATAAACACAATTAGAATTCGACTTCTTTATAACAAATCAGAATAATGTTCTTTGTTTGTATCCATTCACAAAAAAATCAACAGTAATGAATGTTCTATATCCTGGAATCAAAGAACAATGAAGATATGCATCAAATAGACACAATAAGACTTCTTTATAACCAATCAACATTAATGAATGTTCATTACCAATGAAGACATGCATAAAATAAACACAATTAGACTTGTTTATTGTCTGTCCATGTTCATTAAAAAGTCAAGTCTGTTTGTGTATCCATTCACAAAAAACCGTAATGACTTGTACCGGTCTGTCCATGCATTTCTCCACAATGGACTTTCATAAAACAATATGTAGTCGAATAGACACAATTGGACTTCTTTAAAACCAACACTTAACATTGTTTCATTAAAGTCACAGTCGTCTGTATCCATCACAGATTCAGTAATGAATGTTCTATGCAGCAAAGAACAATTGATATTGTTTGAAGCCATTCACAGAACAATCAACAGTAATGAATGTTCTATGCAATTGACTTGTTTATTACCTGTCTGTCCGTGCATTTCTCCTCAATACACAGAAGAACAATGGACTTTTATAAACTAATATGTTGTTTGTTTATTGGCAATCAACATCAAGCTCTCAAAACACCTCACATGCTTTGCATTAGCTAAACACAATTACAATGTTGTTTGTTTATTTACAGAACAACAAACAGTTATCAATGTTTTTCTTTGTTCTTTCTTTCTATGCATCAAAACACAATAGCACCAATCCGTAGAGAATCGAAGAACAATTCACTTGTTCATTACCTGTCTGTCCATGCATTTCTCCTCAATACACAGACGAACAATGGACTTTCATGAAACGATATGTTCTTTGTTTATTGGCAAGCTCTCAAAACAGCTCATCCTACGATCATAAAGAATGTCAATGGATATCAGGAGCCGGGCGTCGTATTCCAGCTGGTGCCACGATAGAAGACGGTCAGGTGGTTACGTTCTCGTATAAACATCTCCCTGAAATGAGACGAAAATTATATGTTAGTCCTCAGCAGACACACATGGACGAAGAGAAAAATGTTTTTTTTGGGGGGGGGGGGGGGGTGCATAGGCCACTTCCACAACTGAAATGAAAAGCGACATTTGGAAGTGATCGTTCAGACCAATCACTAAGTCCAACAACAGGACATTTTACCTATTGCATCTCAGTGATCGTGGTTAAATTTCAGTTTAAAACTGATATGGATATAACGATTGTGTGCTGGTACCAGCAAGGAACGCGGTGCAATTATTTTGGGGAACACAATGACAACTTTCAAGGCCAGCTGTATCGGGGGGGGGGGGGGGGGAACTGCCAATATATATATAAGGGTAATCAATGTGTGCGAAACTTTCAGGCGGACGGGCATCGGAAATATTGCTTTGCCCCTCGCATCATAACATCTAAGAGATGTGTTCCAATAAAGCCGCTGAATGCTTTTAAAACCAGGCACTGTGGTTCGCTCCAGTGTGCTTAAAGTCCTTTTAACAATAGGAACAATATGCTGTTCAAAAGACTTTTAAATAAGACCTATTGTGTCTCCCGGCCAACATGAATAGCGTAGGCCTATATTAAGTAATCATTTATTTCCCTCATTGGCTTGATGACGTATGAATACTGGCCAAGAATCTGTCACAAAAACATACCCCTGTCTTTCAGTGCGCGTAGTGGCCTAGTGGATAGGGCGCACGACTTGCGGGCGTTTTTTAGCCCAATGGTCGTGAGTTCGATTCCCGTACGCGGTTTGCCATCAAAAATTCGATTCAAAAAGTAAAAACGGACTGCATTTTATTATTTTTATATTTTTTGGTAATCGAAATATAGTTTCAAAATAAGAGTGCCATAGGCACTGCCATTATGACTAGAGCTCGACTCTAATCAAAATGATGGTGCCATGGTCAACTCTTATTTTGAAACTATATTTCGATCACCAAAAAATATAAAAATAATAAAATGCAGTCCGTTTTTATTTTTTAAATCGAATTTTTGAGTGCAAACCGCGTACGGGATTTGGATAATTAATTAAAACAAGTAGGAGTAGGCCTATGAGTAACGGAACCTATTTGCGATCTCAAAACATTACGGGTCAAGATGGGGACAGACCAGAATCTTTCAACTATACATTTATCCGAACGGCTGCGAGTGGATAATTCGTCACTAGCAAACGGCCGTAGCCGATCTGCGAACCTATTTGAATGGGCTACCTCTGGGGTACTAATTTCTCATTGGTCACTTTTTGTCCCTTTGTAACAAAAATCCCACAAAAAGCAAGGGGAAACTACTCTACTGTCTTTTATTCAAACGAGTTTTATAGCACTTTCTCCTGACATATATATATACATATGCGATTTTTGAAGGCGTCAGTAAAATTAATTTCATTGCGAAATTGATTTCGTGGATAATTAAGAATTTACTCACTATCGCGATATGTTGATTTACATTGTGTTGAGTTATTTTAACAACAAAGGAACAATATGCAGTTCAAAGGCTTTTAAATAAGACCTATTGTGTCTCCCGGCCAACATGAATAGCGTAGGCCTACATTAAGTAATCATTGGCTTCAGGACGTATGAATACTGGCCAAGAATCTGTCACAAAAACATACCCCTGTCTTTCAGTGCGCGTAGTGGCCTAGTGGATAGGGCGCACGACTTGCGGGCGTTTTTTAGCCCAATGGTCGTGAGTTCGAATCCCGTACGCGGTTTGCCATCAAAAATTCGATTCAAAAAGTGAAAACGGACTGCATTTTATTATTTTTATATTTTTTGATGATCGAAATATAGTTTCAAAATAAGAGTGCCATAGGCATTATGACTAGAGCTCGACACTAATCAAAATGATGGTGCCATGGTCAACTCTTATTTTGAAACTATATTTCGATCACCAAAAAATATAAAAATAATAAAATGCAGTCCGTTTTTATTTTTTAAATCGAATTTTTGAGTGCAAACCGCGTACGGGATTCGACTAAACCAAGATTTGGATAATTAATTAAAACACAAGTAGGCCTATGTGTAAGGTAAGTTTTTCCTAGTTTTTTTTCGGCCAAATATACCACCGCCGTAACCTACAACATGATTTATTGTCAAAATGCCCCTCCCCGCCCGCCGCATAGATCGCTGAAAGCTTTTTAACATTAAAACAACACAAACGCCATCTTCATGGTTATGATGCACTGACTTCAGTGATCGCTGAAAGCTTTTCAACATTAAAACAACACAAACGCCATCTTCAGGGTTATGATGGCACTGACTTCAGTGATCGCTGAAAGCTTTTTAACATTAAAACAACACAAACGCCATCTTCAGGGTAATAATGGAACTGACTTCAGTGGGTCGGGGGTGCTGAAAAGGGGGTCTTTTCGGTCAATTTTTGTCCCTTAATAACCACAAAAGCAAAATATATACAGCTAGGGGGCATATTAATCATTCAAATGCTGCCGCATTGTTTGTTTTACGTCATTAACTCAAACAATCACAACCAGACATCAGGACACTACCATTACAGTGAAATACCCCAGGAGCCGTCGCGACATTTCGTTGGAGACGGTGAGCTAATGCGGAGGGGAAATCAAGTCTTCGTCGAGAATGTCGCAGAGACAAATGCATGTCTTGGGTCTCTATGAGAACCATTGCTTGGCAAAATGAAGTCATTGTATAGTTTCAATATATTGTTTTATTATATCACCTTGGAATAACGCCATTACATTGCATTAAGCCCTATCTTTATTTCCGCAAGGATCACCGAGATAACATCGGATAAATTAGCATTGACCTGCCGCTCTCCGCAAGACAGGGTTCAGGATGTGACGTGTAGGTCATGTGACAATCCCACAAGGCCGAGTGTAATAATGTCTGAAGTTTTAGGCGGGATAATTCAAAAAGTCCTTTCATCTCCCGTGCGTATTTCGTCCGCAGCAAGAAAAAAACTAAGTTCAAAACAATAGAAAACCAGATTTTACTCACAATGTTTAGCACATGACATACATTCTTGACCGTTTCCGTTGGGCATCATGCTCTCGGGTTCTATTGATGGCGCACCACTCCGATGCCTCGGGAGCTACTGCGAACACGACAGTGGCGATGGTGACATCATACTTCTGCAGATTATCATCAGTAATGAGCGACGACCTTCGGTTTAACTGTCATCTCGGTCAAGAGCCGTCGCGACATTGAATGTGGTGTGCATCGTCTCTGTCCCGTTGACAACGAGAAGACACGCCAGACGGACATCTAAACTGAAAGAAACCGGACAGGACATCAGACACATATTATTCATTTTTCATAAACTTAGACAAGGTGCCCGATTTGATAACTAACACAAGCGCCATCTTCAGGGTGATAATGGAACTGACTCAGTTAATGCTGAAGCGGTTAAATATCAGTGGGTGTGGTCAAAACGATAGTTCTAATCCTTGTGGTCGATTAGTAAAAGGTACTTGAATATTCAATTACAATACAATATAGAGATGATGGCCGTAATTAAAAGTACATTGTAGGCCCCGACGTCAAAACAACACAAGCGCCATCTTGAGGGTGATAATGGAACTGACTCAAAATGTAGAGATGTTGGCCATGATTTGAAAACTAAACGTATATTGTGGGCACCGACGTCAAAACAACACAAGCGCCATCTTCAGGGTGATGATGGAACTGACTCAGTTAACGCTGAAGCGCTTTAATATCAGTGGGTGTGGTCAAAACGATAGTTCTAATCCATGTGGTCGATTATTGGCTTTGAGAAAGGGACCGGTGCTTTTTCCCCTTCGAGTAAACCCGGAATCCTCCATTCTTTTAGGCCATACCCTTAACAATAACAGTGCTTGATAGGGACTCATTGTCTCACTTATTATATAGGCCCTACTGTTAACTCTGGTAGGAGCCATCCTTTCGAAAATCCATCTCATGTACATTGTATGGTTTCTTTGCTGAATGCAATGTTTCATTTTGTTGAGCAATAAATTCTATTCTATTCTATGTTTCGTATACACTTCTACCTGAAGACGATTCCTTGTTTTTAGGCAAGGGTAGGATTAGACCACTGCATCGCTATTTAGAGGAAACTAGTTCTGATATCGCCAACAAAATGGTCCATAAATTCGTCAAATATCGTTGCCATCTTTAGTTTACTTTTTCCAATGGCACATGAATATATCAGCTTGAAATAACGTCATTGGGTCCTATGTTTATTTCCGCAAGCGCTTGTTGCGCTGAACGTTGATGACAGCTAAACCTCTCTATTTTTCAACAAGGTTTGATGTGAAAAGTGCTTAGTCTGACATAACGAACAATATCGGGCGAATTTGCTTTATTTATAAGATTTGAGGAGCATTTCGTCAGTGGAGTCTCCATTAGACAGGTATCGCAACCCACACAGTTGCCTGTGAAAAGGGCATCTTTAAGGGTTGACCATAGGTACCGCCATTTTGTCAACCCTTGAAATAACAGAAAAATATTTTTGGAAACTGTCTATTATCCTCATTATATACAGGGGAAGGCCTCGACAGACTCGGGATGGGGGTTTGAGGGGGCAACTACTCAATGACAATGTATGACAATTTAGGCAACCTTATCGGGGTTTTCGGCAATGCTCCTCACAACCCTTGTTCAAAGCACGAGGGATAAATCCGAACACAAAGTGGTTCTAAATCATGCAAAAATTGCTACTCACAGCAAACTGTTTCTCTCCACAAGTTTGATGAGTCCTGAAGTTACCATTCGTAGAGATTAAAATGATTTGGGCAAAGGATTAACGAGATAACACCGGATAAATTAGCATCAAAAATTTCTCTGCCATTTCGACCTGCTGCTCGCCGCAAGAGAGGGCCTAGGATGTGACGTGTAGGTCATGTGACAATCCCACAAGGCCTAATGTAATAATGTCTGAAGTTTTAGGCGGGATAATTCAAAAAGTCCTTTCATTTCCCGCGCGTACTTCGTCACTCTCTCGTCCCTGAAGGCGAACGCCCCACACTGTCTTCCGGCACCTCACAACATTTCAACCTCAACCCCTGAACGTCATCGCTGTCACCTCTGAACACGAATGTCCTCTACTGTCTTCAGTCACCTCCCCAACACACCACCAACCGTCCCTGAACATCTTCTGCCGCCTCTGAATGCGAATGTCTTCTGTCACCTCCCAAACTCATCACCAACCATCCCAGAACGTCTTCTGTCGCCTCCAAACGTTTCAAGTTAATTCAGTCAACCCTACGTCATCTCTTGCCTGTGAAAGCGAATACCCTCTTCTGTCATGGTCACCCCAAAACATCTCAAGCCATCCCTGAATGTCATCTCTCGCCCCTGAATGTCACTGTCCCGTACTGTCTTCTGTTGCCTCCCAACATTCGCTTTTAGGAGCGGGAGACGATGTTCAGAGATGGCTTGATGTGTTGGGAGGCGACAGAAGACAGTATATGACATTATTCGCATTCAGAGGCGAGAGATGACGTTCAGGGGTGGCTTGAGAACAGTAGAGGACGTTCACTTTTAGAGGCGAGAAATGATATCCAGGGACGGCTCATGGTGTTAGGAGGTGTCCTCAACATTCTGCGCTCATCTCCCTAGTTCTTTAAGCCATCCCTGAACGTCACACCTCATGGAATCCCTGGGTACTTCTCTACTGTCTTCTCTCACCTCCTATTTGCCACTATTTAGAGGCCTGTTATGATGTTTATGATTATGAGATGACGATCATTCAGGAATGGCTTGGGTGGGGACAGAGGACATTGATAGGCATTGATAGTGGCGACAGAAGACGTTCGGGGCTTGGGTGGGATTTTCGGAGGGGACAGATGAGGACATTGACAGTGGCGACAGAAGATGTTCGGGGACGGTTTGAGAAGGTGATGGTAGAGGACTTTTGCATTCAAATGTGACAAAAGACCTTTGTTGTGGGCTGTTGGGTTTGTGACACAAGACAATAGAGGTGTTGGAGGTGACAGAAGGCATAGACGGTATTGGTATTCACAGGCGAGTGAAGAGATTCAGAGATGGTTGGAGGTGACAATACACTGTTGAAGACAGTGGTATTCACAGGCGAGTGAAGAGATTCACAGATGATTGGAGATGATGTTGGAGGTGACAATAGACTGTTGAGGACAGTGGTATTCACAGGCGAGTGAAGAGATGGTTGGTGGTGAAAATACACTGTTGCAGACAGTGTTATTCACAGGCGAGTGAAGAGATTCAGAGATGATGTTGGAGGTGACAAAAGACGGTTGAGGACATTGGTATTCACAGGTTATTGACTGGAGATCCATTGATTTGTCGGTCGCAAGTCCAGTAATAGCAAAAAGTGCCATTTCAGTGTCACTTGACTACAAGCACATCTAAATCAAGAATTGCTCCACTGACAGGAATAACAGCCCAAAGGCCACATTCTTTGTCATTTATAGTGGAAAAATGTCCAATTCATTGCTACCAGTGTATAGCCAGTACATAACACCACCATGTGTACTGACATACCCTACATGTATAGCACAGAGTGAGTCTTGTACATAGCCATAGGGTCATTCCACTGGCACAATCCAAAGAGGAATATCAGAGACCAATATCCCATTTTACATACAACGTTTATTCCCATCTGAAGCATTTTTACAATGACTTTAAATGATGACAATCAAGTTGGCTCCATTCAAAACATTATTCTTCAACCTTTAACAAATTTGTGGGAAAAGTGATCACCCACTCTCCAACTTCATACAGTCAGATTCACAACTTCTTTCACAAGACCTCCTGATCACTGAAAAGTTCAGGCCAACGAATTGTCTTTTGAATGGCGGCCATCTTGTCTGTCACATGACATGGTAGCTACGCAGAGTATATGAACTTGCTGCTTAAATCATCACAGATAATACCACAACATAACCATAGCAGGAGACACCTTTTCCCGGAGAATGTAAAGAAACAAATCGCCATAAACGTTTTCGAAACTTCAAGAATATTGGTCTAGGACCATCTGGCAAAGGGATTAGTACTGTTAAGACAACATTAAAACCACTCGCGTCTAATTCCATGAACTACCACAAGATAGATAGTTGAGTGAAATTTCATAGATTTTTCTTCATAGTCTCCGCGCAAATCATGTCGACATATTTTCGTATAAATCATAATTCTTCTGTCCTCCATACTATACTAAAGAACCAGTCGAAGGAAGGGGCGCCTCAGTGTGCGCCATGCACAAAAATAACAAATCACAACGCCACCTTCCAGAGTCATCAAAAATCATATCGCCAGTATTTTTGATTCAACACACGCTCAAAGGATAATCGCAACTTTAAACCATTTCGCTCAACTGCAGATGGTGACAACCATTGTACAGTTCATGGGTGATATAAGCAAAGACTAGTAAATGCTTTTACTGTACATGTACATTTACACTGGGTCATCCTGTACAAAACGAAAGTAAAAGCATTAAGTAATTTACATTTGAACGTGTGTCGAACAAAAAACAAGATAAAAGGTACAGCAGTCTTGTATCAAGTTGGGATAGTAGACCATGAGAAATGCCTTAGGATTGGTTAGCGACCAAATCATCGAGCATTCAGTGTGTTTTGGACAAGCTGGTGTTGTCCCAAGATTTCAGTTAGCAGAATGTTTAGCATACCCTCAATTGGTTCTGTTCGTTGCCCCAACTTGTTACAAGACAGCTACTACACTTTCACTAGATAACAATATCTGTTCATCTCTCTAGAAGTCAGTTTGAAAATATATCATCAATTTTTACATTTCTTATGATCCAGACGATTTTTACACAATTTTTCATGAGTTTAAAATATACATTTTGAAAATAAAGAAAGACTCTACAGACACTGTCAAATCAAGAGCTACTGGTATGAAATTCTTTCATGAATACCAGCCAAATGATACTGGTACTACAAAATCAATAGATTACCTGTACTAACAAATGTGACTTTCAATTAAACAGGATTTAAGTATTCAGATAACTTGAAGCTGTATTACCTATGCGCCGATTGAGTACAAAATATGTTTATAGTTTTGAAATCTTTGTGCTTTCGAACATATTGAGTACAACACTGGGTGGTATGTTTATGATACTGTAAAACTCATTATTTCCGGCCATCTAAGTTCAAAACCTGCCACATACTCTGAACTGTAAAACTCATTATTTCCGGCCATCTAAGTTCAAAACCTGCCACATACTCTGATAGGTGATTTTTGCAAGCTTTTAATCAACATGTAACAACATGTGTTCAAGAACTCAAAATATGTAAAGCACCATAATGCCTGATACTCTCCTAGGATAGATTTTCAACAACCATACCAACATTTTCTACGAGGTTTACAGAATCATCTAGGCCTGTTTAGTCCATATTATACATTGTGTTTCTCTTAGCTTGATAAAGAAGACTCTGAGATAATCATATGTACTATCTGCCCACATGAACAGTGTAACAGGGAGCTGGTCAAATAAACGTCATTTAGTGACCCTAGATCGCATTATAATGAAAAGCAACTCAAGATGGCTTAATTTCACAATAGTTTGTTGTGAAAATACGCTAGCTTTTCTCCGCCATGTTGAAGAGTGTACACGACAATCTGTACAAAAACAATACACTGACATCGAAAAAATTGCAATTTGGTCCAAGATTACTTGTAATATGACACACATTTCAGAGTTTCAAGTCAGGAAGGATTCAAGGTGACTTTGGAAAATGGCCTTTTGGTTCAGGTACAAGCAGATTGAAAGATTATCTCTCTGCCAACACAACATTTCCATATCACTATGTGATCACAGGCGAGTGAAGATATAACAAATTCAACCACCCTTTGTAGTGATCGACAGCCAACACCAAAGCCACATAAAACTTGGGACTCAAAATAGTGAAATGTGCATTATTCTATCAGTTGTGTGGGTGTATTATTTGGGGCTGATCAATCCCTATGATTCTGATATCTTCATGCGCCCGTGATTACTTCAAGATTCATTGAAAGGGACTACAGCAGGAGACTAATCAGGTACTGATTTACAACGAAGATGAATCATGAGGGTACGATTTATCAGAAGCAAACTAGGTGTATACAATCTAGGGGAATTTGTACAAGGTTGGATGAGTGCTGGGGATGGGGTGAGGGGGTGAGTTATTTTCAAGAAGAAGGAAGTGATAATGTGCTGGGAATCCTTACAGCGGGTACACCTCATTCACCTAGCTTGAAGTCTCTCAACATATTACAGCTTCAAATTCATATCACAAATATGTGTCTTTGGTTTTGAAGAAGTTTTATAAATAGCAGCCCCGTATTTAATATCAGTGATGTTTTCATGCCGATCTTCAATCAGTTTGAAGAAGAATCCACCATATAATTCTTCAGTGGGCATCACTCTAAAACCCAATAAGAATAAGAATATTCTACCTAAATAAAAAATAATTTCTACTCTTTCCACGTAATTTTAAAATGGAAGATACGTGTGTCTACTGTAAACTCTGTTTTGTTTGCAAGTGTAATATTTCATCTCAATTCCGCGAACTTTCCATAGACATCCGAAACTACACACTACCACTGCCACATTCAACTTAATACCAACCTTATGCCTTAAGTGTTTCCTTTCATGCACACAGGGAGTAATAATTGCCATGGGGCTATAACTGTACCAGCCTACCTTACTCAAAACACATTGCTCTTTCCTCAAGGATACAAAATCCTTCATTTGTTAATCAATACAGTCACAGACAAAACTGAGCTTACAGTATAACTATGTGATATTTTGGTAATCAGCAATTAAAGCTCAACAAAGGCAGACGATAGGTCTCTATTAAATATATTTACATTCTATGCATAAAGTAACTGACCATTTTACGGGAATACCAGAATAACCTGCTGTGATTGGCTCTTCTTCAATCTCTAATGCAACCAAGTATAATTGAGTCGGCCATGACTCGCGGTGTTGATCTGGGGAAGGCTGGGGATGGGGTCAACGATCACCGTCTGCTAGCATATCAAATGAAATATACACGAGAATATGTGTCTGTTTTGTTACCATGACAACAAGCGACAACATCCTCTGCACGATAACCACAAAATTTACGCTGGCCCCTAGTACACTAATTAATGAATAGATGGCAGCACCAAGTGTAATTATAATGAGTGACAGTGTGAGGCAACTAAGTAACTGTGACTTTTTTCTCTCAGTAGGCAAGGGTTAAGCGAGAAACGTTGGTCTATTATTATGCAACTGAGTGCCAGGCTCAAATAAATTGCTGACATCCTGAAAATATCCAAACACTACGTGAGAACTTGAAATAATTCCTTTTTTTAGAAAGTGAAATTGCTGGCTATTTTAATATTGATTGAGACTGAAGTGTCAAACAAGAAAAATAATAGAGAGTTATGTGATATTCCAATGGGATTTTCAATAACAAATGTCACAGCCCAAACTGTGGAAAAAAAAACTGTGACCTTAGGCAACATCCGAGGTCGAAGGTCACAAAATCTAAGCACACTTAAATGACGTCTGCACACAGTATTTCTTATAAACATATAGATATCTTCTCAATATATATATATGACATCTACATCTATTTTATATTATAGAATTGCTTTACGTAAATTTGCCGGGGGGCTTCTTGTCGGCGCCACCTAACGATATCTTTATAATTAATCCAAATGTATACAATATTTTACTACATTAGGTTCAAATACTGATACATTGAAATGACTAGAAATGTACACAACAAGTTCATATTGATCTATCCAATCACAAAATCAAAGATTGAGCACATACAGAATGGCCACCATCGCCACAAACAACGCCGCCTAACAGACAAAATTAAACTATAAAACAACTTATAAAAATCTGAGGTGCTCTTACAGCCCCTTTAAGTTTGGTCGCGTTGGTTGTTGCCATGGCCACCTGATGACAGATATACAAATTTAGACTAAATATGTCACTAACATTTTTCATTTGATAGAGTCTCGAACCTTTGTACAGTACGTGCTATTTCAACGCAATTTACAAATACCACAAGAAATCAGGCATGAACCACAACTAAAACAGGGCAGCCTATTCCGTGTTGTGAATCACGTGAGAGCCACCGTGCTGCCCTCTATAAAGGAATTGCGGCCCATGGCTGATGTTGCGGTAATACCGTATAGGATTTCGTCACAACATGTAAACACTTTCCATTTTGTGTCTGGAATATTGTCCTGAAGTTACTTTTATGTAAGGACAGCAGAGTAACATGACGATTTTACTAGTACATCAATGTACATGGGGGTGCAGTCTCGACACAGTATTTATAGTCAACTTAACTCAAATGGAGTGAACACTGAAATTGGTGCCCAGTGCTTTAAAAAAACTGAAAACATTTTGGCTAAACTATTTAAAATATTGTATTTTACAGAGGTGGTTCTGACGCTTCAACACGATCAGACACATTCGTGAAATTGCACAAAAACTTGAAAATAAACCATCTTTCATTGTTACGTAAACTCTACATTTGTGTGAATTTTTGACATTCAAATATTCAAATCATACAAAATAAATTTCAATGAACATCTAACACTCTTAGCAAAAAAATATGCCCATTCAAATTTTGTCAGTTTTTACACGTCTAAACAGTGCACATGCGAGAACTAGAAGTGCGGCTAAAGCTGTTACCATGGTTTCCAATCTTGTCTGACACATGTTTTTAGGGCAGCTGATGGGCCCCACCCCTCAGTCAAGCTTTCGTTACTGCCCACCCAATGTCGACGTCACAATAAATGAATTAATGGAGACCACATCGACCGCGACCCAGAAAATTCGACAGAATTCTAAACCAGATACGAAAACACGTTTATACTGACCTATCTCATGCTACCGTAGCAAAATCGTGATGTTCAGACACAAAAATACATCTTAGATATTTTGAGATTGTACGAACTTAAAACATTCCTGGTACTTGTTTCGCACAAGCGGTGCTATTTTTACAATCCTTTACTCCAGTACTCCTCACCCGATTTTTCACGCCTCACCATCTGAACTGATCAGTCTAATACCTCGACACGTCCTAGATTTAGTCGTAATTTGGCTAACATTGCACTGTTTTTGTTAATCACATTCTGAAATCCAATCATTTCCAAACTTTTTCAATTGACAAAACTCTCTCATGAACTCTTTCGAATCTTTCCAATGCCATCTCTCTCAACATCTCGACAGTTGAGAAACGGATCTCCAAACTGGTTTCTTCCAAACCTTGGTCACCAACTGCACAGAAATGGATCTTAGAACCAGTTTCTTCCAAATCATAGTCACTACGTGAACCGAAATGGATCTTTGAACCGGTTAGGGGGTACTTCCAAATCTTGGTCACTTTTCAGTAGACCAAGCTCACCCGAGTACGTGGCCTATTCTAACACTTCACGTGAACAACACCAGATAGTGTCGGGACGAAAGGCATGCAGGCGATCTAACTACTGTACGTTGTCAACATTTACAGAGAGATGGCGCCACCTCATGACTCTTCCATCGGTTCAGATTCCTGCGACGATCCCGTATCACTCAAACTCCCATGCCCGGCAACCATTGACAATGACGCCAGGGCCGTCACAGTATCTGCCTCTTCCCGTTCTAGTTTTTGTGCTTCGACAAGTGAATAGTTTATGGAGCCGGCGTGCCGTATTAAGACCGGCCAATAGTCACGCTGCATTTGGATTGTAGTGTTCAGTGTCTCTATGGCAGGCTTTGACGGTGGTCGACACAATTCCTCCTCTTTTAAAGGCGGGATCTGAAAATTGGAATGGTGAGAAATTTGAGAACTTCTGCGGAAAGTTAGGTACCTTGGCAAGAGCAGAGAAGGGAGTGATTCGGCTGCCAGCAGACAATTTAAGACTAAGAGTACTGTTGTCAAACAGGAATCTTAGAACAGAGTATAAATGGGTGACCAGACTGGGGTTTGAACCCACGACCCTCAGACTGGGAGTTGACACTTTACCCAGAATGCCACAGCGCCCTTTAAAAACCAATGCACGCTCATACGCGTATTAATACTGACCTCGTCCCCTAATAAAGCCTGAGCACAAACTTCGGACGCATCACAGATTGCGGGTAAATCGTAACCTCCCTCGAGCACCAAAACTACCTTTCCTTTCGCCAGAGTCATGACCTGCCGCGTCATGAGACCGAAACCTGGAACGTTGACAATTTATGAAGATGTTAAAGTAAGATGCTGTATTTTGCTGTAACATTTGCAAATTTTTTGGTTCCTGAACTTTACCAGGACTAGAATCTCTCAACCTAGACTAGGAGGTAATGTGTCAACGTCATGTAACAAGCCAATCAGTGTCCCTTACACACAGAGGGTGTCTTGCTGACAGAGGTGTCTGCACAGTTAAGTTCCATTGCACTTGCTGACAGAGGTGTCTGCTCAGTTAAGTTCCACTGCACTTGGCTCTGACATCATTAAAACAATACACCGACAGCTCTCAAGAACCTCTACTTACATGCAGATGATACCAAGTAGCCACCAAGGGGTGGCGCATGACCCGTAGCCGCATCAAAACCTGCAGATACCAGAACAATGTCTGGATTGAACACCCGCGCGATCGGCATAATCACTGTCCTGAAGGGAAAAGCATCAGAGGTCAGAACAAAATCTCAAACTTTTCTTCTTCTTCAGCTTTTGCTCTGCACTCAGTGCTTCTTCTTCTTCTTCTTCTTCTTCTTCAGCGTTCGCTCTGCACTTGGAGGGGTCATTCTCCTAGGAGTAATCCTCCTCCAAGGCGGGATGAGCGTATCCTGCGTGCCACTACGGTTAGGTGCCAATTGGGTTTATTGGCCTAGTGGTCCGACTTTGGCGAGTGGTGCTATTCTCCAGGGAGTCTTTTCCTCCAAGGCAACCTTTGGTTCAAGTCATGTCTGAAGGACTTTGATGAGCAAGGAAGTCGCGTTGGTTCATCCAGAAACGCAATCCTTGCTTCTCTCCCCCAGACACTACAGTAATCATTTGAACACTAACTACTTGAGGGTTTGAAATTTAACGAATATCCCACGTCGAAATTCTCATAAGATTTGTCAACTAACCTGAATGCCGCCATATACTCCGCATCACCCATTGGTGGACTGATACCACCTGACCACGCCAGATTCACGTTGAATCCCAGGCCCTGGTCCTCGCCGCATTCCTCCGGCGCACCCGTTCCCGGGAAGAAGTTCCCGTTGTCATGACGATGTAACGACAGATACAAAACGTTCGGGTCGTTGTAGAATATTTGTTGCGTTCCATTTCCGTGATGAACATCCTGGAAGGGCAAAATAATGAAACTATTTTTGAAATAGGGCAAAATATCTGTATAATAATTCAGGACACCCCATCATTTTACAGCTTTTGACGATTTGGTGCCCAACTTCAGTTACATACACGAGGCGATAAAGAACAAGAACTGAAGCTATTTTACGCAGAGTTTGATGCAGAATCATTTGCCTGTGTCAGAGGCATTGGTCATTGTTCTGTCTTTCTGAGCAGACGCGCCTGAAGTGAATGGAAAACAACAACATAGCAAGCAGACGGAAGTACTTTTTCTACTCACCCAGTCTAAGATGAGAATCTTCTCAACTTTCAATCGTTCCCTCAGTTGTCTTGCCGCGATCGCGATGCTATTGAAGTAGCAGAATCCCATTGGTTGTTGGATCTCCGCGTGGTGTCCCGGCGGCCGCACTATCGCCAGTCCATTTTTCAGCTCGCCCATGGCAACTTTGAATGCAAGCTCGACGACGCATCCTGCAGCCTGGAATTGAAAGATGAGGATAGGTCTATGAAGCACCGTTAGATAGAAGTCTGAATGAAATAAATTCAGAAGTCAGAACTGCTGCGGTCTTGTGGAAAGCCTCTCTGGAGCCTTGGACAATAGCGATACTTCCTTGGAAACTGGTACTTTTATCAAGAACACGTGCCCAGCACTGTTGTGATGTGTGTGTGTTGCCACCTCTAGGAAAACGTCAAACTGACAACTCTTACCATTCTGGCCGAATGTGACGTATGCACCTCATTCCAGACCGTGTCGGAGTCAACACCGATCCCCCCACATGGCAGTAAACAGAAACGCAACGGCAACGTTTCCAATAATTTTGGATCAAGTTTTTGTCGATTGTGGGGATTCGTTCCGTACAATAACGCATAAGCCTCACTGTGAACTGACTGTAACTCTTCGATGGTGGCCTTTCTCGATTTGACCCGCTGTAACAAAGAAAGAGAGGTTGACAATAACGTACAACGTGCGTGAAATACTGACAAATTTTCCCAGCCATTTTCACCCTGGAGAACTACTTGCCCTGATTGCCGAATCTTATCAGACTTTCCAACTTACCAAGCAGCCTACCCTGTCCGTGCTACTTTAGCCCTGGGAGAATGGCTGCCGGCAAAATCAACTTACCTCACATCGGTCGACGAGTCGCGTCTCCTGCAACCGCGCCCAAATACTTTGTAATCTCCCAGCATGCTCCGGGTGTGTCGTATTATTCCCGCAGGCGCACTGATGCTTCAGCATCAAACTGTCGTAGGCGATACCTGTCGTGTAGCGTAACCGTTTATTCGGATCCTGCGACTGCATGTTGAATGTGACGACGGGACTTGAGTGGGTCCGCGACAGGGGACGGTGGATGATGGGCCGCGGAGGGGAGACCTGCTGCTGTGAAAGAGACAGAGAAGATTGAGAATAACAGACAGATTGACATCTGGCAAGGCATTTCTACACAGTTAACTTCAAGTAGAGCTCATCCTTTAACAATTTTTTTTTTAAATACACGAAAGTTCAAACTTACTGCTTGGCTAGCAACTAGCTCTCTCTGTTGTTGTAGGAATGATTCACGTTCTTTCTGCTGGAGTTCGAGCTCGCTAGCCAGCAGCAGAGCAGGCGGGGCTTGAGGGGGCGTGGCCTGTAATGGTGGCGGCGACCGCGTTGGTTCCGTTTCTTGTATCACCACAACATCGTCGTCTTCTTTTTCTTTCACCTCTTTCATTTCCTGAAGAAAGACGCCGGACTTTATAAAAAGTTCATCCTAGCCAAACAAAGGCCAGGTAAAAAATTCTGAATCATATTTGCTTCTTACAGAAAACAAAAGCAATATACATGATCTGAGGCAAAAAAAACAATACTGCTGAACCTGTATTGACTTCTATCGTCAGATTGATCGGTGAGCGACTGGATAGTGGCGCCACCTAACCAAGGCTATATGAGAACTAGTTGCCTACCTGCGCTAATTTGGCCTCGGTCTCCTCATCCACATTCTCCATATGATTCTTGCTGCCCGCCCGCTGTAAAACTGTATTTCGTATGTGCTGCAATGAGACATTTTTAAAGACGACGTCAAAGACTTCAAAACGTAGGCTCGATTAACTTTGAAGGGCGACTAAAACGCCATGAAAACAAGCAATTTCTGTTGCTGGGACCTGCGATAAAAATCGCAAACATATCATTGCGGGTGTTTGCAACAAGACTCTGTTTATACTGTTGCCATCAAAACAGTTTGCCATCATCGCAGCTGGTGACAGATCGCTAGTTCGCTAGCTGCTACAACTCAACACTGACTTGGTGATGGAAACGCCAGAAGAATATGAGGGAGGTACCAGGACGTGTTGTCCTTTGTGTTAAGTCCAAACGGCGACATGGTGCGCAGGCGATGGATCCAGGAAGACTCTCTGGAGAGTCAAGTGGCCTTAGCGGTTGTGCCATCTGGAGCGATGTGCATAAATTCGAGGATGCGAATAGAGATGTCCTGGAGGCCATGGTGGTCTGGGAGGTTGAACTGACTTGGTGAACAGAGGTCAACCTCCTAATCACCAGACCTGAAGTAGCAGCTGAATTCAGTATTTTTCATTCATCAATTTTTTATCATATCAGACATAGAGTTGAAAAGTGCGCTATATAAATCAACGATATTCTTATCAACGCAATCACGTGGGGCAACGTTACACGTAACGTATGATCCCACTGAACTCTACTTGCTCTCACATTACATAACATTGCAACTGGTTATAGAGAAAGTTTATACACCATAAACAAACAACTTAAGCTAGGTCCCCGCGGCTGCAGGGTCAGAATACACTTTAACCATTCAGATGCAATTGCAGCTAAAGTATGAAAAAAGCAAGAAAATATTCTTAATAATATCATCCACTTTTTTTGTGATAGATTTATTGAAAATTTTTGTTGTTGTTAGTTGTACAATTATTATTAACACTTTGGATGCCCACAGGTCGTTACAACATTAACCCCTGCCTATTTTTCGAACTACACTATAAAATACCAGTTGATGAAAAAATCAATAAAATCATATATTTTTCTACGGCATTTCAAATGACTCGTATTTTCTAACAGAATTTGTTTACTTCAAAAGTCATTCCTTGAAATATAAAACAAAATACTATCGATCATCAGTCAGATTTTCAACATGAAAAAAATTGTTTACACATTACAAACGAAAACATATAGATATCAAAAAGTTGTGCTACCCTGGATATATTGAGTCATACTTTAGCGCAAATATGAAAGGTCGTAATCTCCGCCGATGTAGTGTGACTATCGACTGCAGCCCACTTCCACGATGATAATAGCATTGGATGGATTATCATTCATGAGACTATCAAAGAATATGCTTTCATTGATTGACATGCTTTTGCCTTGGGTGCATTCAATTGTGCAAAAGTTTTTTTCTCGATGACAAACGGTAGGGCCGCACCAATTTAATACCTTGCGTGAGCGGATAAAACTAGGTCTAGCTCTGCCCTGGGCCGAACCCTGGGAATGTAAGAAGTAACCAGGATATCTGGCCTGAACCAGTCTTTTGTTATGTTTGTAACGTGGGCAGCCATACTCTACTGAGATAGAATCACCTCGTTCCCAGGGAAAGATAAGTGCATGCGTGAGGTTGACTGTTTTAAAGGCCCGATGGCACAGAGGCAGCGTGTGGGACTTATGATCAGATGACCACGCTTTTTTCCCTCCTTCTTTTGCGAAATTTTCTCCTCTTCCTCAAATTAAGAAACATGAACCTGATCACCGGCTATCCCAGATATCAAACTGGTATGGCCTAATGGGAAGATTAGCGATATTATTCACGTGCCTGGATATATTATTTTGAGTAGAAATATCTTTTTGCCCTTTAATTGGCAGATATATTATTAATCATCTCTCTATTTACGCTAAATAGGGAAATATTGTCTATAAATAGCTTATTACGAAGGATGTGATTGACAGCGGTATTGACAGCGTGTTTCAGATTTCTCGACTTTTGTTAACATTTCAGCCACTGCAAAGCTGTAATTTTTTTTCATTTTTAACTAAGTAAATCAGGAGGGTTTGGCATAGTTTAACAACATGACATTCTACATTGTAAGCCGGTGAAATTCCTTGACTTTTGCGAAAGTGTCTGCAGGGGTTGGCAAGGAGAGGCCATCGCAACCGTAATAGCATGTGCAACCCCCCTATGCAGAGGTTGGCCTGATCCTGTGTTTCATTTCACACAAATTCCCTCCGGGAATTTCCACTTTCAATTCCCAGGAGGCACCAGTATCACTGACACCAACCACTTTAACCCAGGTGATGTATTATTAGCAGAAAATGCTGTCTGGCTGCTTTCCAAATACTTTCCACACAGACAGGATATTCATGGCTTCTATTTTGGGAACAAAAACAAGTTATGTGAAAGGCCACAAAGTTTTTATTTGGCAAATCTTTACGTGAAATAGTGAGTGTAAGTATAGAGACATTCTTCAATTCATAAAATTCTTAACTTGATGAAAAGATGAACTGAATCTAGATAAGAATCAAAACCACCTCAGTCCTAGATGACGGCGATATTTTTTAGTGCAAACCTTTTGACATTCACCTCCACAGTCAAGTGTTTTGTCCACAAATCTACTATGGAGAGCCTTGTAAACAAATGACTGAGCAAATATGTACTGAATAAATATTTTGTGACCCATTTTTTTTTCAACAGAGACACACAAACAAATCAATAAATTCTACACCAAATAAACAAAATAAGTTAAACAGGTTGCAAGTTTACACTCTAGTTTTCGCATATATTGTTTGTTGTATTCAAGACTCAGATCAGTACACTCCTAAATGTCACTAAGCCACCACCGGTTTGAACTGCCCCGCTTTCTTGATCCTTCAACTAAGCCCTGGAGATTGTTCGTCAGCAAGCCTGTCACATGGGTGACAGGGGTTAGACGACTGGTATGATAGTCGTGACAACTGGTGCCAAATGGTAAATATAAGATTCTATTTGGTTTAAGTGCCATATAACTCATCTTACCTGTTTAATGTAATGGTTTTGGTGCTCCTTTAACATCTGTTCGTTCATAAGCTGTTCATGAGGCTGCGATTGTTGATGTTGTAAGAGTATATTCTTTTGATGTAATAACGGGTTACCGAGTGGCAGAGGTGCAGATTGCGTTCGTTCAAGCGGCCGATGTCTGAAATAACAAGCGTAGAATTGGGTCTGAAGTTGAAGTTCCAAGAGCTGGGCAATTCTCAGGGCGATGTCTGAAATAAGCAAGTGACAATTGGGTCTACAGTCGAAGTTCTATAACCCCAGGATAAGGCTGATCCTCGACTACTGAAATCCTCAATACCTACAAAACTTTGAGGACCTACAGGAGCCAAAGTATCAAAGTGGCTGTTGGTGAACAAGAATTGGCCCAACTTGATCTCATCCATCCTGCACTGTGTGATATTTATCACCGGGTGCTAAACAGATCGCCAGGCTGCATGTAGAACTGATCATTGATGTCTTTTTTTGGAAATCTCTGCACAGAATCGATCCTTACCGATGTAATCGCGCCTGTGCGACTTGTTGCTGTGGCGTTTGTTGTGACGATGTCGACGTGTCCATCATGGCTACACCGCCCATTAATAACGGGCTCGGGCCCGTCGGCTTGGCCCCTGCTAGTGCCCCCTGCTGCTGCTGCTGCTGCTGCTGCTGTTCGAGGGCTTTTATTTGTGCAGAGATATAGGCAGGGCTGTTGGGTGGCGTGAACTCGCCGTCAATAACTGAAAAGACAAGTTTGGAAGTTGAAAGGGATGTGAGGGTGCTCGAAGAATCGCCCTCACAAAAATATGGCTCAAAAATGTTTAATTTTGATCTGATTTTGAAGATTTAAAGTTCTACAGGGAGCTGAGGCATAGATCTATCCCTTTCTGTTGTCCAATTAAACCCTCTTCAGGAGGAGGAAAACGGAGATCTTCCCAAAAATCAGAAATGTTGTTTCCCACGAGCAGTTTATTATCATTATTGGAGCTTTCCCTTCTTATCCTGTTGTTGCACCTCGTCGCAATAAATACAAAGTTTACTGTATTTTCCTTGGGCCACACAACCTGGCCTTTAACTTAACGATTTCACAAATATCATCTGGCTTTTCTGGTTTCCTCCCACGATAACTCACCTGGCAGTGAAGGAGTAAAATATGGTAATGTAGTAAGCATATGACCGGTCAACGGCAAACCGAGTCGTGCGGCAGCCATTGCGCGTAGTTCAGCTTCCGAGGTTTCTGGCGTCACCACACTCGACTGGAAGGGAAAATACAACGGTCATACTCGGCTACTTCTTAAGCGACCCGCAGACAAGCAATTCAAATCGCAGCAACCTGCTTTGTGCGACAAAAGGTACTCTCATCTTGGTGTAAAACCAGTAACCACTGGGTTTGATATTGTGCAGTGACCACCGCACACGAACCACTATCATCGCATGTGATTAAAATTGCAGGCTGCGGCGACTAAAATCACATGTATGCGGGGATGACTTTTTACCAAAATTTGTTTTCTACAAAATACACATAAAGCTTATAACAAAGTAAATATTTCACAGATTTAAAATTTTCACCTGCGTAAGTGATAACACTGACAGTGGTTTACCAACCGACAAGTTTGACCAAACAAATCCAAATATTCTCATGTATGTCATCTTGAACCTCATGGGGTGATATGAATAAAGACTAGCAAATGCTTTTATCTAAATCGCCATGTACATTTACACTACACCTTTCTGTACAAAATTGAAGTAAAAGCATTTGCTAGACTTTATTCATATCAGCCATGGTCTATAGTCCCTTTAAATGTACCCATGGCAACCTTGGTGGTCAAGATGACGTGCGTGGACTAACCTGAGTAAGCGAGGACGCTGATGGTGGTTTTCCGAGCGATATGTTTGGCATGGAAGGCGACGTGTAAAGGTTGAGATCAGCGTTCGCGCCGAGCATACTCTTCATCACCTGGAGATAAAAAGGATAGAACTGATTCGGCACTACCTGAAGCGAAGAGGGAGAGACACGGGATTAGCATGGTTACGGTTTAGTGCGAGGAGGTGGCAGCAGGTGGCGCTGTGTGTGGCGGCGTGGATTAAGATTTAGAAGCGCTGTGGTGCGGGCATAGCGGTGCTGTGATCACATTCAAGCAGAAATCAGTACGAAACATCAGAAACGCCCTTCAGTGGGGGCCAGATTGACGTCGACTGACCAGTAGCTGCTATGCTTATACACTTTTTGGGGGTAAATTCACAAAATTTGGAAATGCCTAATTCTGTCCAATAGTCAGTTTAATAGTACAATATTCTATTGCAGAAGACTGTAGAAGTTACGGTACTTTACAATACTAAGAGACATTAAAGAGCTCCCACCACCCCTTGTCAGAATGAAACAATCCCAAATGCACTGATCTGGGATCAGCTCATTCTAACAGTAGGGGTCCTGGGAAGACTCAAAATAACAAAATCTTTTTTCGTCGAAGTGGATTAGTCGTACAGACTTTTTTCTACGTATTGAAAATTGTGCAATGTTTTGGGTAACACAGGATTTGGGCCTGTGACCTTAGTTGACACATGCATGCTAGTTCATAATTAAATATGACAAAACATGCCATTAAACATGATGCGTGGGGTCAAACATATTGAAAACTAATCTTAAGTAATGCGTTTGAGTACCTAAACTAAATAGCTAAGCTATCCAATCGCGACCGCTGATATGGGTCTATAAATATTATTGCAGTGTAGTAGCATGTTAAGTAAAGGAAAATCGTGGCATCCTGTTAGTATGTTTGCAACAATACAAATACAACTCAGCTAGGATTGTCTGGGATACTGGTAACTGGAATGAACCATCCCTATCGACATCACTCGAACACGACGCAGGGCAGTACTGCAGTGGCTGAATTTGGCCTCATAAATAATCCCCCACTTCTCCAGATTACCCCACCCCCCAAATGGATAAAAACTTCCAGATTTTTACAATGACAGGCCCATTCAATATCTGACTTACATGTACTAAGGTGAAGGTCAAAAATTGTATAGCTCACAATCACATTTCAAGCTGCGCTAACACCTTTGACGATTAGGATTAGGTCGAGTTAATCTTTGACCTACATGAACTCTAATTTCAAGGTTAAAACTTTCGTTGCACTGGATTTCAATCTGTGGCGACATCATCCAAGGTCAAGATGTGGAATTTCAAGGTCAAGATGTCGAAGTTCAAGGTCAAACCTTCTTCAAGCAGGGCAGCCTTATGGGTCAATATTTGACCTTCAGAATGTTGAAGCTGAATCATATCTTCTTGAAGGCCCACCCCTAACCTTCTCAGGATCATTCACCCTGAAGAAACCTGTATCCCAAAAATAACGACTAGATGATATTAGCGAAGAAAGCCAGACAAACGGAGAAAGCTAAAAGCACATTAAACATGACTCAACCTTTTCAAACTGATGGCAGTGTCCCTATGAAAGAATCAATATAGAGACTGAGACGAGGACTCGTTGACATTTAGCTGCTCTGAGCATGAAACCTTTTGAGTGTGAGCTATGGCACCTTGATGATGCGTAGGTGGTACAGAATGGTGTTGTTATTGGACGTTTAGTCACCAGTTACCAATGAATGGCGACGAGAAAAGGAAAAGGAAAAACATGAAATAAATTTAAAAATTTAAAAATTCTAATTCTGCTGAGCTAAATTTGAAACTTTTCACTGCCATCAATGCACTAAGGTATGAGTGGAGCAGAAGAAACTAGTCGGACAAATTTAAAGGGTAAGTATCCTCAAATGATTTTCATTTTATTTAGGAAAATATGCTGTAGTTCCACATTTTGACTACCTAGGGCAAAGGTGTGAATCAGGAAATCGTCAGTTTGTGAAGTCTGAAAATCTCATGATTTTTAGATGGGTCCCACTGTCACCCTCTATGGAGAAACTGAGGAACTACATTATACTTTTACCAAAATATAAATCACAGAGAACCCATACATCTCTGATACTGGAGTCAGAGTCAATGGAAAAATCAAAGTACTTCTACTCAATCTGAGTACAAGGCCAAGTATAACATCAGCAAGATTATTTTCAACATTTGAAATTTGTAAAGGGAAAGGTGATTGGTCAATTATCAACTGACAGTGTGCAATGGCCAATCAGGTTGGTTGTTACGTCCAATCAATTTTATACTTGAGAGAAGCAGGACTTGGGCAAAGTGGAAAAGCCTTTCGAGGGCTGGGTTGAAAAGAAACAGATATTTCCATTGACTCCGTCTCAAACAAGACATTTTGATTAAGCAAGCATGTTAGTGATAACAATATTGACAAGTTTCAAGCAACAAATATCCCGTCCTAAAATATACAAACATACAACCGAAAATCTCAATTTTCATTCCCATTTCAAATTATTTATACTCAATACCTCTGATACCACTCCATGAACTCTCATTCTCTTAAATTAATTTTTTCTTCCAACTTTGGTAACAGATAACGCATACAACAAGTTCATTCTGAGAAATTGTTTAAGTATTCAGGTGTGTTTTTATGAGCCATTTTCATCTCAATATCGAACTTTCTTCTAAGAAACATCGCAAATAACTTAAGTTTTGTAGTATTGTCGTCCCGTTTGCACAACAAGAATATGTCGTCGCGTTGGCACTGTCAACATCAAAATCAACAGATTTTGACTGTCACCAAATATGACTTTTAACATCAAACCAAGAATTTAAGGAAGATGCTTCCAATAAGACTGAGCTAAATTTTTGCTAGAACAAGAATTAAAAGTCAAAATGTCAAGAATATTAACTTCAGCAACCAAACTTCCAAATGCAAATTTCCTCACGCAACAGAATATACGACATTTTTAAACGTACCTCTTGTGACTGAAGAGCTCCGAGGTTGGCGTCAGATGGCAGCACCCCCGTTGCGCTATTTGGAGGCGAGTTGGGCCCAGAATTTGGATTGCTATTACAAAGTGTGGTATCTACTGAAAGAAAGACGACAGAGTTATCTAAGGTCAAAGAGACAGAGTGCTGGTTATATAATCACTATATCTGGAGTGAAATATATGGCTTCTGAAGTCACTACCTCGGGAGTGTAATATATAGCTTCTGAAGTCACTACCTCAGGAGTGTAATACATATTGCTTTGGCTAGTGTGTTTCTTACTTACTCGTTAACGGCGGTTTCCGTTTTAGAAACACCCCTTTGTCTTTGCGTTTTAATAACGGACTACTCCGGCGATCCATCACCTTCTGTTTGAGTACGGAGCGCACTTTCAGATTTGGCTCCGATGCTGAAAGATGGTGAAGACAACATATGGAATCGTTGGTCAGGAAAATAGAAATGCAATTATACACAATGCTGTATTGCAGTTATAACATTCTACAATTGGAAATTTTCAAATTCAATTACAAATTACAAATTTTTAACTAACGGTGTCGGCTTCAAAGTGGGATGGTTCAAACAGTTTTGAAACAAAAGGCACTCAAATACACATAAATCTATAAAATATCCCGACTGCCCCCTACATATTAACCGCTTAAGATCAAAACTTGTCACGCAATTTTTTCTATAGATCAATCACGATCAAGCCGATAGAATACATTTTTCATGTTTTTGATCAATCCGCTATTGATTGATTGTTCCACTTTTAAAGACCACCTCTCAAAATACCCGCAACAGCGATCAATCTGCAACTCAATTTTAGAATTATCGGCCGTGCGCCCAAAATATCATAGTCTCAATCAACCCACTTTCATTTCGATTTACAATATCCGATACAAATCATATTGCAATACAGAGGCAGGAATTTTTTTAAATCCATAAACAATGTATGAAGATATTGATTATAGTGATTAGATCAATAAACAATGTATGAAGTTATTGATTATAGTGAGCGACAACAACAGGTAAAGATTACTAACTATCGCTTTTTAAAGGTTATTATAGTACATTAATTGTACAAATGTATCAGGACTGAAAAATATCAAATAATATGAAATTCAACCACGGGATTAAAAAAATTGCCGTAGAGAACGCCTTGTTGATTTCAATTGCATTTCTTGTCATTTTCAAAAAGGTTGGGTTTGCGTTAATGAGGTAGAAAAATGCCAATCTCCCTGCCATCAGCAGAATAAGACAAAGAAATAGTTTTGTTTGGGAAGTAAAATGTCACCATAGTGGGTTAGGCCTATCCTCGGGCCTATCGGCAATGAAAACAAGAGTGCGTCGCCAATAGGGGGGTTAAATGCCACCGATCCATTTTTAACTCGCCTCAAAGGAAGCGACATTAGCCGCATCTAAATATAGCAATGCACAATATGGAATATTGGCTGAAAATAGCCCGTTGCCATGGTAACGTAAAGAGGCGGTTTAGCGAGAGCTAAGAATCTGAGTGCAACATACACGATCTTGATGAGGAAGATGATGTTGTTGCCGTGGCGATAGAGCGGTGACAGGGTGCAATCTTAGACTATCACGGCCGTTTCGAAGAACTTTTTAATATGCGCTTTATTTTTAGCCGCGCGCGTCTATATTAAGAATCATTTTTAGATCGCGAGACTATGTTAAGATATCGACTTGAGCGTCTTGAAAAATCTTAATGTGAGAATAATGGTTCCGTCGAGAAAGGTTTCTAATACCGCCGTGTAAGGATTGTTTCAACTTAAATGTCAATTTCATAAATGTCAATTTCAAAGTATAATGCCACACACAAGTTGAGAAAGTCGAAGAAAGTCCATAGGATGACCTTTGATACATGTGCACTCTCGCATTTTACAAATAGACTAATACATTTGACATTTTGTCATTCTTAGAGTCATTCTATTTCTACCAACGCCCTCCCACGTTTTTTCTCACTTTCATGCTTTTAAGCAATTATTAGCATAAACGACTTTTTTGTACTACAGTGATATAGAGAAGCTCGGTTTTATGTCTCATTCGCTTGACTTTGAAAAGCCAGGAATTTTTGTTCCTTGAAAGCAACGCCAGTTCATCCAGAAATACAATCCTGGGTCCTCGCTGGTATCAAAACCTGGCCCGGCAGTGTTAACCACCAGGCTATGAGGCTCATCCATAAAGGGGGTTTCATAATATAAAGGGGTAATGAAACAAACTTCTTGATTGGCGTTTCAAAATACTTTGTTTACAAAAAGGGAAATGAAAGCCACATGATTCGAAGAATGAGAATGAGACTAACCTGTTTTGCGTAAAGGGGGAAAGTCCTCTTCGTAGGCACCGAGCAGCCGCGGGTGGTAGGGAGGTGAGAGGCCACTCTGAGGCGGAGAACTCTGGTCTATGGAGCTGTGGTACCTGGAAGATATGACAGAGTTACTGCGGAAGAGACAAGGTGTCGGAGCAAGATGAAGAGAGGGGAAGGAGAAGCAAGGGATGGGAGGAAATATGCGAAAACACCAAATCTTTGGTGAAAATTTACGAAAAACGTAAACTTTTTACGATTTTTATTTCGGTAGATGATGAAATTCTTTAGTTTTTCCAATATTTTTGTTTGCAATAAGGTCATGGTGATGACACAATTGAATATGCAAGTTGCTAACAAGATTTTTGTGATTATCACAAAAAGAGAGACAAGAAAGGACAGAAAGACAGAGGGTTAATGCTGGGACGGACACAACAATTCATAAGATGTTTTCAAGTTTTGAACCTAAAATCAATCCAGATCTGTGATGTTGGATAGCAGACCGCCTTGAGGCAAATTTACAGAAATTTGGACACATCCCAGCATTGTACACAGGGTTGCACAGCAGGGACAAGGACAGTAGCGCCATCCTGTGGCCGCGACACTCACCACTGCCGCAACTGTGGCGGAGATCCTTTTAAACTACCCATGGCCGCCTCGTGCTGTTTTTTCTTTAACACGAATTCTTGTAACCGCATCTTAACCTCTGACGACGCCACCGCACTTTGTTCATCTTTTTTCTTGTGCTTGATAAGTTCGAGACGTTCCAATTCGCGCTGCTCTCGCACCTGCCGGTCGACCTCATCTTTCTGTTGTTGTTCGAGGAACTCTTGTTGCTTCTGAAAAATATTCGTTTCACTGATTAAACTGCATTTAATACCTATTAAAAAGATCAAGGATATTACGCGCGACCTATGCACTGGGTAGCAGTGATCAGTGACACACCACTGACGTGATTCAAGGGATGTTAATTGTGATTTAGACTGTATAAATCATATGTAAATCTCAATACGAAACCAAAGCATTTAAGCAATAACTTGAAACAGAAAATACTTTCCCAAATTTTTATACTGGATCCCTAGTTTACGACTATGAACACCTGATAAGCTGCAAATCCACTTGGCCTCTACCTGACCTAGACGACAAACCTGTCTGACCCAGAAAACAGCTGATTACCCTCTTCGGCTGATGACCCCGTTTCACCGATGCGACCGAGACATGATGCAATCAGCCCAAAAGTTCAAGACCCAATTTTTTAGACCAATTGATACTTAAGACCAACGAATTTTCGTCAGAGTTTCAGTTTTGCAGATTTTGCAAAATGACCTTTTTTCTTCAATATAACCAACCTTGCTTTACCCAGCACACAGGCAATTTATGTGGTGATTATCGCCAAGATCAGCGATAAAAAGATTGGTCCTCTGCAGGTAAAACCAGTTATCCCTTGGTTTGATGACGACAGAGATGCTGATGATGTTCTCATGTTGCAGCGACAAAAATCACCTGTTTGCGGGATGCTCGACTTACTTGTATATAGCTGACTTTAATGTGATCCTGTATCTGCTTGTCGTGTTGTAACTGCAGTTGTTGCTGTTGATGTTGGAACTGTTGAAGTAACATCTGCTGTTGTAACTGCTGTTGCTGTTTGAGTACGGAGAGCTGATGATGGAGCTGCTGTCCCTCACCTGTTACCGCGGTAAGATCGCGACCTCGCATGACGGGAGAGCCGAGCGGAGGAGAATGGGGAATCTCTGCAAGGACATGGACGACATTCATGAAGGTCTACGGGGAAAGCGATCGTGGTGAAAAGTTACAATGTCGGAAAATTTGAAAAGGTGAGAAGTGAGAAAAGGCCTCTTGCTAGTGTTGGTTTGAAATGATAGGCTGTTACCTTTTGCGGGTGACCATGTGAAACCCAGTTTTCAACATCCGCGATTCTGACGTTGCAATTGGACGTTACAAATCGCTTGCAAGCAACCACTGGTAATCTCGGTGACCGTCATGCTTTTGTTATAACGCATCATTTCAAAGTTTGCTTACCTTTTCGTTGTAAATGGCCAAAGTGATTATTTATCTCCATGGCGGACTCCCGCGGGCCAAGGGGATCTGAAATGAGAAGAAGCAAATGCGCTGTTAGAATTTTTGTCAACAAATTTCGCGAAAACTAAACGCTGCCAAAAACAAAATTCAACACTGGCTGATGCAGCAGTCGAACACAATACATGGTTTTAGAATACTGAAAGCTAGAATACAAGTGCCAAGCATTTATAAACTATGAAGGGTGGAGGCTGACCTACCTACATGTACCAGATGGGGCATCATAGGACAATCAATAGAATGTACGATTTGTAAAAATCCGAAAAAGAACAGATTTGTTTTCAATCACAGGCGAATGATACTAATGGAGACAGAGTACACACTAATCCACAAACTCAAACACTTTTTGAACGATGGTGAAATATGTGTAACAGAAATTGTTTTATTTAGACTTGAACGTTCCTCCAGAACTTGAAGTTATTTTTCCAAGAAGTAGGCCATACATTCTACACTGTAACCACTTCACGTTGTTGTCGAAAAAAGTTAAGAAATGAGAACAGCGTCATCGAATTGTCCTTGTAAGAATGATAACGAGATTCTACACGATAAATGTCAACATCGATGATCTCATGAATTCCTCATTTCAATCTGTAATCGAGCCTGACTGAGACACTCCCCTCTGACCTTGCTGTTCTCTCACAAACTGACAGATCATGTAACAGAGTCGGAAAACCACAGCAGCGGCACAGAATCATCGCATTGCACAAACGCACATACAATATGCCAAGTAATAATACCCCACACAGTCGTTGTTGTGATTCCCGAGGAAGTCCAAATGACGTCAACAGAGTTATAATTAACGACTGACCTTTCGGTTTTCAATAACCGTAGCATAGCACGACGCTATGCGCTAACAACAAAGTCATCGATGGGCTAGGAGTGTGAGAATTCATTGATCTGAGACCGAAATAGCGCAATCCGCTGCCAGGAATAGCGCTGTGACTGATTATTTTGGGATTACATTGGACTACGGGGAAGTTGGACAACATGGGGATACAGAAGGAATGAGAGGGATGTAGCTGTAAACAAATACCTATAAAAACACTATGATGGTTTTTTTATCCAGTCGGGTCACAGCAAGTATAAGGGGAGAAACATCCTGAACATCATGGTCTCAATATTTTCCCTTTAAACTTAGCCAGGCTGGGATGCAAAAACCTTGGTGGTCAAGCTGGGGAGAAACGGTCGCTTTTGGAATGCATGTGCAGAAAAATGCTGCTGAGATTCAAGAAGTCCACCTATAATTTTAATAGAACTATGGGATTTTCCCCGGACTTGGTGCGGAAGTTGCTTATCAGGAATAGAGACAGTACTTTTTTAACCAGGAAGCTGGGAAAAATCCCCTCCGAAAGACACACCAAACTGACACAAACTGTATTAAAACCCGGCAATTTTCTCACAGCTTACCTCAAATAAACAACCATCAAACATTCCACAGAGAAATTGGCAAAACGAATTCAGTAACTTATTATAACAAATTGGAGAACATTTCAAGTACGTGTATATCTCACTGGAAATACAACTATAAGATCTTTATTGAACAGTATACAATTTCGATGAACTATTCCATGATTTTGAAGCAGCCATTCAAAATCTTCAAAATCATAACCGATCCTTTCCTCCAATGAAAAATTATTCGTTTGCAATTTATAATTCAAACACGCCGAAATTATTAAATTCCACGGGGTCCCGAAAATAAATCCTTGTTCTGCTGGGAAGAGCTCCATCCAAATATACTTACCCTGATCAATGATGTCTGTGGTGGAATTCCACAACATTCAAGGTATGGGTCAAATATTAAAGGCGCACTGCCCCCACTAATTAAGCTGGTGTATTTTATTATCTCCTGACTGAAATAAGTTGCGCTTCATCCAACTAACATTTTTTTGGGATTCCATCTGTGGATTGCAGTGTCCATTTCATCTTGGGGATGCTTTTCGCCAACAATTACAAAATTCCTTTCTGTTTTTCAAATCAAATTTCTTTGCACTTTGCAGTCAATCGCGCACAAACTAGCGATTTTTGTCCCTGTGATAATAATTGCTGTGTGACAAAAGGGTCTCTCATCAGCTGGTCAAATCGATTAAAATTGCTTTTTGGCGGATACTTTACAGTAGCATGCAAACCTGATTTAGCGACTGCTTCGAGGTCAGTGCACCTTTAATCCACAATACAGGTAGTCTCAACCACCAGCCCCTCTCCCAGAGAGTATATTCTTGGCACAAACTGAAATAGTTCTACATTATAAATAACTAAGATGAGCTAGATTTAGAAATGACCAGTTAACCCCTTGAGGCCTATTCCTGAAGTTTATATGATTTTATACCTACGGGGCACCTTGGCTTAGACTTGGAATGTATCAAGAACATAGGGACTAGAGATTATACACCGAAACATAAAAGCATGTTGATGCCTGTGGGCATTTGGCTTGACCCCCCTATGAGCTACCGATAGGAAAAATGCTCACACCATAACATTCTAAATTTAGAACTGACCAGCAGTGGCCGTGGCACGACCCTTAGGACAGTGCCCTACAATAAACCGTAAGAGTTCACCTCAGAGTGAGAATGGCCAATTGTCCCGGAGATAAGACTATTCTTATTAGTGAGGTAGGGGCATCCACACTTTGAGGTGAACTCCAAGGGGGCGATGTACTTCTCCTGATCGTCACCATCATCATCATCGCCATCACCAGCATCGTCATCGTCATCATCATCAACCTCGATCATCATCAGTCTAACTGATGTTGCAAAATCGTCGATGCCGTTATCCATGTGTTGGGTTATCACCCAGATTCACACCCATACAACAGCTGATACAATTCGTACCCTGTAAATACCTTTGTTGTCAAAATGGAATCCTGATAAAATTTTATGATCTTTGACTGACTTTAACCCATGCAGGCATTTTCAGAAAGACCATCCTCCCTCTTAGAGTTATTGGGGACTTATTGGTGATTAAAGGGTAAGCCAAGGCCTCCTAATTCAGCACTTCATGTCCATGTATTTCACAATGGATTTTATCACGGTGACAGCCGCCACGTCATCAGCCGTTCTATTTATAGAACAACCTCACATGACCCACGGGGCCCCTAACTAGGATATGTCGCCACTAATCACAACAATAACCTAACAACCAGGAACTTAATTACTGGACTGTTTCCAAGCAGTTGGGCATTCATAGGACGTAATTATTTCCACTCGCTGATGCTAAAAATAGCCACGTCAGGTGACCTGGCAGGACCTCCAGATGTCCTTGATTTGAAACAGAAGTCAAGCGTGTATGGCTTGACACTAAAAACTCCTGGGAAGGAAATGGTACAGAGGATATACCACGCTGCTTGCTCCACTTCTCTTGCACGCTGACATTCCCAGAGGGCTGAATTAGCAGACCTATTCATACTCTTGTGCCCTTTGAACATATCTATGACAGGACTAGACCGCAGGCAAAATGATATGAAGATCATAACCTGGTCATGATGGCTGCACCGCAACTTTCAAATCCCCTACTGTAGCAAGTTTCAAGGCCACATTCACGCATATTCGAAGTAATGCCAGCTAGGGATGAGGTTGGTATCAAGGACAATGACCCTGCATAAATCATATCAAGGATGAACCAGATGGCATCAAAAAGCCTGGGATTTCGAGATATGAGGCCGTAGTCAATGAAGAAAATTTTCAATATATCAAAAAGATAGATGAATAAGCAAGTCTGAAATTAACCAGCTGTGTTCAATTTTAAAATGAATTTCATAGAATTATAGGCCAATGAACCGCTGTGACCTGAATCGGGATTGTCACTGGGTTAGATCTGCGACAGAATACCGATTGACTGCACGTCACTGCTGTGTGTATACTGAAATACGCATCATAATTATCAACATATCCCGACAAGCTCGAATTCAGGTAGAAGTGTAATGCAATGTACAGCACGGGAGATTACCGGGTATGCGGTATTTAGACCAAGATATAGTATAGTGGACCCATTCTTCGATCACATAGACCTCTTTTTCAATGGCCTCAGCGCTACGACTTCCATGCAAGCAGCCCCTTCAAGACCCTCAAAGGCATCCCTTCGTCCCCAGCATCCCTTCGCGACCCTCGATGACTCCCTAGCAAGCATCCTCAAATCAATTAACGACCTATTCATCGGCGACAAATATAGCTCTACGCATCTCGAAAATAGATCAAAAATTGCCATAACCGGTGACAGCATTCTATATTTAGCGACGACTTATCTTAAAACGGATAATGGAAGCTGATTCGTTCAAAGAATCGCAGAAAATGGCTTTTTAAGCAGAAGTCATTTGCGACTGATGGTATTTTTCACAATCGTAGTATAGCTGACACTTAGTCAACGATTTAAATAGGAAATATCATATTTTTATCTGGAACTCCCAGATATGAGCACTCATGGAATCTCCCAAAGGGTAATTTCACAGATCTAATGGTGATTCAGTCCTGGTTGTAAAAACTACTACTGATTTCATTAATAGCAAATCGTTTCAATCCTGATGACTCCAGCAAAAAGGTTAACTATGGTATTATTGTTTTAATTTGTCAACTAAAAGGTGGAAAAGACTTATTCAGGATGACTTTTCACAAAATATTTCTAAAGGCGATGAATCAAATGACAGATTTCTCGGTATCTCCACACTGCCGTAATTAGGAAGACAACTTGTAATTAACAAGATCATTAATCTCAATCTGTCATTAAGAGCGGCAATACAGAATCTATAAAAGAAATGGCAATCATTCAAAGTTGATTGCTCAAATGAAATGGCCAGGGCCATTGTGCTCACCTCATGTGGAGGAAAGATGGATAAAGAGCATGGTATTGTGTCATGTAGTGTTAGGTTTGATGTAGGTCCGAGCAATTACAATTTCCCCAAAATGGCCAATTTACAGTACATTCGACCTCTGTGACCTTGAAAAGTAGGTCAAATCAAAGAAGACCCGGGTGACACATTGAATGGTTGTTAGAATTAGATGTACCTATGATATAAAATTGGTGCCAATCAGGCAAGTCATTACTAGGAATAATGGCATTTTCAAGAATTTAGGATTTGGCCCCCTCCCTGGAGGCCAAACGGCAAATCAGATTGCACCAAACTTCGGTACCTGAGATCACCTGACCAAGGGGTACATGTGTAATTAATTTGTGATCAATAGTCATTGTAGTTAAGAAACGTGCCATAGTTACCGCCTGACGGCGAATTTACGCCATTTGACCTCTGTGACCTTGACAAGAAGGTCAAATTAAAAACCTGTGTGACATATACTGTATGGTGGTTAGATGTACCCATGTTATCAAATTGGTGGCAATCGGGCAAGAAGTTAAGGAATAATCACATTTTTAAGGTTTTTGGATTTTGCCCCCTGGTGGTCAAGTGGTGAATCATATTGGACCAAACTTCGGTCCCCGAGATCACCTGACTAAGGGGTAAATGTGTACCAAATTTGGTATCAATAGTCATTGCAGTTTAGAAACGTGCCATCGTTACATCCCAACGGCCAATTTACACCATTTGACCTCTGTGACCTTGAAAAGGAGGTCAAATCAAAAACCCGGAGGATATATGATGCACCTTTGCTAGAAGTACCTACCATATTTTTTTCAAAATTTCCCGACTACTATTAAGGGAGATATTGCATATTTTCACTTTTAACGTTTGGCCCCCTGGTGGCCAAACCATGAAACGAATCGGACCGAAACATGGTCTCCAAGGTGTCATTACATAAGGGTACATGTGTCCCAAGTTTCAACTCAATAGCTCTAACAGTTACGAAACGTGCCCTGCTAACGGACGACGGACGACGACGGACGACGACGACGACGACGACGACGACGACGACGACGACGACGGACGACGGACGCCACGGTATGGGATAAGCTCACCTCTGCTAAGAGGTGAGCTAAAAACGTGAAATCTGGACGTTTTTCGCCAGAGGAAAAAAGTCAAAACCATTAAAATCACCACACACGGAGCAGAAAGTCAGAAATGTTTTCGGATAGTTACCCAGTGCTGCTAGATGGATCTGTCATAGTATGGTGGACCTGTCCCGCAATTAACTATCCACTATATGATTCAATCTGTTCTATGAATCTGGACCAAACCAGACCATATAACCTAAACAGCTGATAAACCAAACAGCAAAAATATGTATAATCAATGGATAGGCCTGTTCCAGGAAAGAACACCAACAACAATGACGTCAGTCATATTAAGTGCAGTTACCTTAAACAATGACGTCAGTGATATGCAGTGTGGTATTGTAACCTCAATCTTCTCCAACCTGATTTCGATAGTTGTTTATCTGATCTTTGACCTGTTTATAAGGCTGTCAACAAATAAACACTTGATATTTTGACGAGAGAATTGGGTTGGAATTTGGTCATTGTCTGTGGGGTTTAACTGAAAATTGTGGGCAGAGTAATACAGATTTCGACAAGACGTTTTCTCAAAAAGTTCAGTTTTGAAGCAAACCTGTCATGAAATTGGGACTAACTATTACTACGTTCCTACCTTGTGAGCATTCTTGTACCGTGCTAAGTATATGTCCCTGGTGAAAACTGAATACTCCCCCCCGCGTAGCCGAGGTTGGGGTCGTCGGTGTGGTCGGGGTGAGAAGAGGCGTGGGGGTCTCCCCCCGACCTAGCGTCAAAGGGTAAGGATGCACCAAGATGGGCTGGACCTGTTGGGCGTACTGCGTCATCATCACCTTCATATCTCGATCGTCAATAACACAAAATTTATAAGTCTTATTCGCAATGTTTTTACCAACATCTGATGTTCGAGCAAATTTGTCAGTTCATCTTCAATTCCAAGTGACGGCCCAAGTCGAAAGATTTCTTGACTTAACAACCTGATAAAAATCCTTCTAAACTATTTTAGCATGCATGAATTCTCATACAAGAATGATAAATTACACATCTCCAATGATACTTCCGAATATCGTCCATCCCCAAAAAAGACAGTTTCATCAAATCAGCCTACTCCAATGCTAACATCAAGGAAGTTTTCAGTTACAAAAATAGATGTTCCTTCCAAGCATGAAAGAGGTAAACTATTGCAGTATATTCCATTTTACTAGCAGCAGAAAAACAAGTTTGTAATCCAAATAAATCTAGTCCATGTGATTCCAAATGTTTAGCAATATCCAATTAAGTGAAGTATAAACTGTTACGGATTCTTTGCAAAGTTCTTCACGATAGACATGCCCGTTGTCGTACACCGTCCCTGCCCTCAGCACGTCTTGCCATTCAATACCATACTGCCAACAGTGACAAAAGTTAGTACACCATATCACCACAGGGTGTCTCTAGCGTCTCCAGGTAAACAAAGTCAATGACATCCTAGTTGATACTGTTTAGATAGAAGCGTCCATGCATCATCTAATACATTTGTACTGAATCCTTAGACCAAGTTAGACTGAAAATAGTATTAAAAGTCGGAGGTAAATGATAAATGTTCTGGCCACAGGAAGTGCCAGTACAAAGTGCAAAGCTTTACTTTTTAAAATTATCTCTATTTTTATATTTTATTTTTAAATGGTAGGTTGTTTTTGGAACATCTGAACGTTTCAACGTTTGAAAACAACTCGGCAGTCTTTTGCAAGTCATTGTGAGCCTACCCCCCCCCCCCCACCCCCACCATAAATCTATCATTCCGGTTGGTCACAACTTAAAGGGAGACTAGCAGGAGTCAGGTAGGCCAGATTAAGTACACAATGTCGCTGACAGGTGTCGCCACTATCAGTACGGCAGAACTTTTTACAATAGAACATAAACTATCTGTATCACCAGGCCAGACTGTGCATGAATCATATGACTAATCGAACCCAGCTCCTGCCTACGGTCCCCTAAGGAAAAAAAGTCCAAGCAGTTTCTACTTTTTTAAGATCGTACACACGACTGCCTGAAATCCAGATGATGCCAATGTTTTAGAACTTTGATTAATCAAGAAGAAGAGTAATGGAGGTCTAAATGATGACCACATATTCTCTCAGGCATACGACATGGGTGAACTTCCAGTCGCGATAAATTTATATCAGGTGACAATTCCATGCAGTGAAATAAAGCCACTACGTAATTCATGAATGAAATAACATTATCAATGTCGGGCAAAATTATGCCGTCTGAGATTAAAACTGTCTGAGAACTTCATTAACCAAAGTTGAACAAACAAAGTTGAAATTTTAGGAATCGAATAAAAAATGTGATCAAAGTCCGCCTAGTTTTAATCAAAGCTTTTTCCGAGTTTCGTAATTTGTAGAACAACAGACCCATCAAACCACTTTCATACAATTACGTTACCATGCAGTTGAGTTATAGGCAAAGCAGCATCACAGAACAGAAATGAGAGAAGTCAACATCGAGTCATCTCTCAGAACCTTCTACACAGTTTTCAATCGGCCCATTCCACGTTCACGAATTCAAGAAACCTCACCACCAGAAATAGCAGACTATCCCTTCATTTGAAATATACCTCACGAAAACGTCAAATCGTTCAGAACATCATTGCTAAGACAAATAAGCACCCAACAAGCAGAAATTCCAACGAATCTGAGATTTCACGACCGTCCTCTCTCCCAGCTTATTCTCAACTAACCCCAACCTGAGACAACCTGCTAATTTTCCTCCAAACACAGCTAAAAATACTTGCGATAAAGTTAGAAATGCTCGTTTTAGCTGCAGACTAATCTTTCAATATCTTGCATAACCCGTCACAACCAACAAGTCCATTCGCCCACAGACAAATCCCATTCTCTGAATTTTGTCGTCACATTATTTTGGTTAATTTAACTTTTTGGAGATTCGAAAATAACCTTTCGTTTTTGAACAGCCGTTGACTGATGATGAAAACTTGCTGCATGTCGTGTTGCTGGCTTTAGACAAATTTTTGATGACAGCCCCTGACACTTACTTTATGTAATTTTCCTACCAAATCTGCATAAAAGGGTGCGTAGAGGAGACCATTCGGATCTCCCTTTAATATGTTTTCCTGTGACATATGGTGCCTCCGGCCCCTTGTAGATATGGCCCTTCATTTCTGAGCAACAATTATTCAAAAGTTTCACCCGGAATTACTTGACTGATGAGACAACATCACAAAATCAAATACGAGAAAACGGAGGGATAAATTTGTCCGCACTAGAACAACCAAGATGCCACAAGTCACACTGACGCTAAATATGCCAAATATAGTACAATGCTAGTTCTTGTGATAGTATCCCACCGATTTTATCGAGGCTATTTATAGCCACTAGCCGCTAAATATAGTGAGACGTGGGAGTTGTTATTACGGGAGAAACACATCCGTAGCTGACAGGAGAGATGCTGCGTTACCATGGATACTTGGCAAAACGGCAACGCTTTCCCAGATTCTATTTGTCAATGAAGTCAAGGGAAAGCTAGTCTTCAGGCTACCCTAGCATAATCCTTCACTCACCTAAACACTCGCCTGACCGTGAGCTTTCAAAACTACCCAGACAATTCTTGGAGTGAGGACCTATTTAGGACCAAAATAATTATCCCTGGCCGTCGACAAGGTGTCCTTCTAACAGAGGTTAACAATCACAAAGGGAGGTTTCACTGCAGTTAGCAGGATGAACCAGCACTGTTGGTCTACGTCTTCTCTCTTGTCGAGCAAGACACTTAATTTGTTCTCCTCCAAGAGAAAATCTGCCCTTTTTATTCAAATTGACCTCTGTAATCAGGACACCTCTCTGAAGAGGACAGCATATGCCAGTCCCAAGAGTGGCCTTAATAACGAGGTTCAACTGTATTTATCAATGAACATTCGCTTTGCAAACATATCGTGGAATAAGCGTCTTTCTTTTATAGTAGAACGAAGTTAGATTGTAAATAGAGTTCATTATTTCTTAACAAACAGGCCCGGGAGGTATCGGATATTCCGGATATAAATAGACGTAGCAGACACTATGAATAGAATCAGAACAAAACATATGTACTTTATTATATAGGCCCTTTTACAATAACGATGAAAATGTTTAAGGCTTGTAATTTCTATTAATAGAATGGTTTGGGGTGGTGGGAGGGGGGCGGAATAGCTGGATTAGGATCTGAAGATGGACTGGGCATGCCAGCACACGCCATGGCAAAACTGGGTTATCACAGATAAAAATAGCCTTTCTTCTAAAAATAGACCTATCATGGGATGAGAATAACGTAACAAATTACCTCCACCAGGAGATGAGATGATTATGATTGGTTAAACAATGATGATATGTAATTTGCTATCAACCTCTAATGACTGTAAACTTTTAGCTGTTGAATGTCAAAGTCACATTCCTCTACCTGCATGGATCTGAGGAATCGATGCCGATACAGTACTAGAAGCTCTGGAGTCAACGCCACCCCAGGATTACGCCCCCCCCCCCCCAAATTTTGATAGGGAGATTAAAACAGTTAACAGTTTTTAGAGTTGAATTGGGCACAGCATGCAATGTTACTTCTGGACAGAACAGTACTGTCTGATTTCTCATTCATATCATTGGCGTTGAAATTATCCATTCAGAATTACAACCTCATTGTCATCTGTTGACATTGCCTGCAGCTTCTAAAAGCCACCTGAGAATTCAAGTGCTCTAGAAGAATCCCATCTTAATCATTAAACTAAACATTGTGAATGCATTCTGATTTCTAAATATTACCGTTCGATGAACCTCCCTTAAAATTCACACAACAAAACTAAACATGATCCCTAAGTTATATTTACAACTCGTAATTCCTTCTCATCTCAAGGTAAGGAAAAATTCAAATAATCTCAAAATCAAGATAACTGAAATTGTTTCAATTCTGCGTTACTGCATATATCACCAACATTTACATTTTAAAACTTTGCGGTATCTCGGCCTGAAGCCCTGCTTGATCATTTGCACATCCAGGGTCGGCCGCTCTTGCCCCAGCTGGCAAAGGTTATCTAATCCAAGAGGACTAGAAGCTGGAAAAAGTCGAAACCGGCCCTATTTTAAAACAACTCCAGGCACTAACGTAGTGACGTCCAATTATACGGGACACATTGAAACCTGAGAAAGGCAAAGGTAGTATTAGGTCTCCAGGGTCCCCAAGTCATCACAAATAAACCTGAAGTCGAAAAGGAACTTCACCATAAGGGTCCCAACTGGAACCCTCAGTCACCGTATCCACATTTAGTTCCTCTTTTCAATTACTGTATTTTTATCAAGATTCCACCCTTACCAGACTGGCAATGATGGCAAGAAACCATGGGCAACACAGGCCTTTTGTCCGAGAACAACTATTTTAGATGAAAAACAACCCTGATTATCTAACTTTTAAGGAACGTTTTACTTCGAAGAGGAGAGAAAACAGGATTGCCTATTGGATGCAGAGACTAACATAAGAGAGAAACAACTCGCCCCAACACGCCACAGAAAATTGAAGACTATAGGATGAATGATTCAGCAGTTTCAGTCCAAAATGTGAAATCCAAGATGGCCGCCTGGCAGCCATATTCATGTGACATTATCAGTCCTTCAGAGTCCCCAGGCCTCTTGATATTTATCCATTATTAGTGGCGAAATTAATGAACCCATTTTCTTGTACTTTTTGCAAATACATGTAGAATGTCATCTGAAAAACACTGCTTCCCTCATGTAAAATATCGTCAGGTCACCCATTGTACAAAAACTTGCTGATGTCATTGTCTCGAAATGTCAAGATACGTTTTATTGGGAATATTCCCTAGGCCTAGATCGAGAATCGCTTCATTCAAATGCCACAAAAAGCTCTGAGGTCCCTGGGTCTTTTGATCGCTCCGTTTGTACTTGTTGCACTATTGGAAAGAATGATAAATATCATTATGAATTCAATATCTTATTGATGTTTTTTTAGATTTATCAATGGGTTAGCGAAACAAAACTCTCATCTCACTCTCAATCTAGAACACCCTGTTGAATAAGCAATGACCTCTCTGAGGGTCTCCCACCTCTCCGAGTCGAGGCCAACAACCTGTCTGAGGGTCAGCTACCTCTCTGTGTTGAGGCAACAACCTCTATGAGGGTCTCCCACCTCTCCGAGTCGAGGCCAACAACCTGTCCGAGGGTCAGCCACCTCTCTGATTCAAGGCCAACAACCTGTCCGAGGGTCGGCCACCTCTCTGATTCAAGGCCAACAACCTGTTGGAGGTCCGCTACCTCTCTGAGTTGAGGCAACAACCTCTCTGAGGGTCAGCAACCTCACTGAATCAAGGCCAACAACCTGTTGGAGGTCTGCCACCTCTCTGAGTTGAGGCAACAACCTCTCTGAGGGTCAGCAACCTCACTGAATCAAGGCCAACAACCTGTTGGAGGTCCGCCACCTCTCTGAGTTGAGGCAACAACCTCTCTGAGGTTCAGCAACCTCACTGAATCAAGGCCAACAACCTGTTGGAGGTCTGCCACCTCTCTGAGTTGAGGCAACAACCTCTCTGAGGGTCAGCAACCTCACTGAATCAAGGCCAACAACCTGTTGGAGGTCTGCCACCTCTCTGAGTTGAGGCAACAACCTCTCTGAGGGTCAGCAACCTCACTGAATCAAGGCCAACAACCTGTTGGAGGTCTGCCACCTCTCTGTGTTGAGGCAACAACCTCTCCGAGGGTCTCCCACCTCCCACCTTACTTGGCATTATCTCCTCCAGTTGAGCCCTTAGACGAGACGCTAAGTTAAGTTTAAGTTAACACCAGCCTTAGTAACCAAACTTGTCTTGAACAACGGGGCCCTGTACATTGTTTCCACAAGCCACTTTCTGCTCATACATCTTTCATTTTCGACCACCTCTAAGGCAAGAATCGTCTATTATTACCTCCTCTCCCTAACCCCATTATTTCCACCGCCTCACACTGACGTCTGTGTCCACACGCCCCCTTAGATCATCACCGACGCATCCTCGCCAGACCACCATCTGCACACACCGCATCCGAATCCCTTTTTACAAAACGCTATCCCTTTATTTTGAGAACCTCATCCCTTTATTTCGGCCCCTTTTTCATTGTGCACTAAATCTCTGCAGTGACGGTTCGGCACACCCCTTAATTGTTCGCCACCTTGTCCGACTATCTGATTACCGCTGGCGACTCACGGTGGCTAACTTCACGGTGCCGTCAGGTCTGGTGTTTCGACGGGACACTTTTTGTGTCAGAGCACAATGACAGGTGCTTAAATCCTATTTTACCGAAAATGTGGTGACATCTCTAAATAAAGTCAACCCTTCTTAATGGCTCCCGTTATCGGCAAGGGTCTTCGCTCTCTTTAACCCTTTTGGTACACTGTCAACCACCAAATTTCACTGGTGTTATATTTCCGCAGATTCCGCTAATAAATTCTCGGGCCCACAATACTGATACACACTGGTTCTATGCTAAACAAGACTAAGTTTCCTGGTTACATTAGCCTCCTGGCTATGTACATTAGCCGCCTACATGGCGACGAACAGGTTACAAGTTGACCGGTAGGCTCTGCCCATTTAAAGAAACAGGCAGGGAGAGATCTTAGTTGACCTCCTCCTACAGTTTGGAAAGTACATGGCAGCTTGCTTTCAATATTAACATTTTTAGCATATTCAGATGCCTAAACGATTGAAGTTGATCAGCTCAGCTAAAAATCTGTGCACATTTTACAACTGGACATCCGCAAACTGCGTTGCCTGGCCAATTTTGAATACATCTAACGTTTGGGAATCAACTTTACGTGGACAATGTTGGAGAAATATTCTGTGATTCTGACTTCAGAACAGCCTCTAACCCTAACACTAACGAGACTTATTACCTAAGAATTAACAGCCTCACTCACAACATCACGTCTCAAAATAAACTGGCAATCTCAGCAACGCAATTACCAGGCTATTGTCAGAGGGAGCAAAAAGCATCTGGATGAACGTATCCAGGGTACAGCCAATTCTCCCCCAAAATAAGTGAAGAAATAGGGAGAAAACATGGTTATTTTGGTTGAAAAGCGCCTGTTGCAGCCTGGGTTGTCACCAGAGGGACACAGCAGGGGCAAATGAACATGTCACTCTTTTGGTTACCTCTGACCTGATGGCAGTCTGTGTGGTGTCGAAATTTACATAAAAACATGAAACAACAACGACTTTGAGAATGTTTACTGCAAACAACGAAATTTTGGCAACACCTAAAGTTGGTGAATTTGCTGATTTTTAAAATTGGCAATATCTGACGAGTATTAATTCTTGGCGCTATACAGTCCAAGTCACAATTGACATCCATCCTGCCTTGCATCAGTTACGCACAACGTACGCGCGAGTTGCGCACCAATGATGCGCTTATCTCTCTCTATGTCTTGCGTGTGTCTCGCGCGACGTACGCAACGATGCAAATTAAAGGATGTCAATTGTGATGTGGACTAAAGCGTAAATATCGTGTTTGCTGCCTATGGTTATTGAGACAGTTGTACAATATGAAGCACGACAAAAGGAGTCACATAGCCGAGCACTATGCCACTGATCCCCATCATCTCCTGATGATGAAACGGCATCACAGATTCTAAATCTGCCGACAATGCCTCAAGCAGCCTTGCATACGGAGTGTTTATATTCGGTGAAACCCGCACATTATCAGCTCAATAAAACTAAATTTGTGCAAAATTGGATGAATTTGAAAATTATGCAACAACTTGACGCCCAAAGCATCTGTTGCCTGCTCATGGCGACGATGGTTTAAGAAGGAGGAACTATTTATGATTCACATTCTTTCATTTACAATTTGTAACTGACTTTGAGATTTTCCCATTGGAGACTCGTAGAGTGGCGCAATGGCCTGTCACCTCGGAGGTACAAGGTTTTATTCACAGCTAAGACACCGGTGATGATGCGACTGCGAATGGGCAATTTTTGTTGCATGCGATCATAATTGTAGATCATTGTGCAAGGATCACTTGGTTAAGGAGCACTTATTAGTTGTGATAAAAAGAAGAACAGATTTCAATCTGGCACATGATTCATTTCTTGAGACAGGCCATCAAAACAGGTTTCAGAATGGAATTCATATAAAAAGATGAATCAGAAGAAGACACAGGTTGAATGATGGATTCCTGAAATTCAGCACAAATTTATAAACAGATTTTCCGGATAATCAACTAATTCTTACCAAATAGGAAGGATCTGAAGTCACAAACTGTCTCACACCAAGAAATATCAGAAGTTGGGAGAAGATCGCATCAAGAGGAATTCTCAGAAGACGACAGTCCGAAAAGTTCCTTAAATTTTTGGTGACACAGTTATGCAATGTTAGGGAAGAACCCTCCACTTAGAGCAACAACCACCAGGAGAACAAAAGCTAAGCAACCCTTGGAAAGGAATTGTCGACTCTAAAAACAGCCAAAGTTACAAAGTCCTTTTGTGTTCGACTATCTTGTTTTCTTTACAAAAAAGTTAAATTTAGCCGATGATTTTTCTTTGTGTGAACTAGCTGTTTGGACATTTTTGTGATGCTCTGGACCAAAAAGGGAATTTTGGCGGGAAGAGTTATGTGTGGTCTATACCCTCATTGGTGCGAAAGAACTCTAAGTTGAGGGGGGAAAATCATGTAATACGTGGCCAAAAATAAACTAATGAGCAGAAAAAAAATCACGTAATTCTCCCAAGATGAAAGTTGAAAATAACCTAAAATGGAAATAATTTGCAATGTTGACAGTTTTATTGCCGCAAGATCAAAAACATTTTGAATCATCAAAACTGCCGAACCTTTGTAATTCCCCCTTTAGATAAACAAAATTAAAAGGAGGTGTCTCTCAAACATTGCCCCGATTGTACAGTTTCATTTCAGAAGAGATTTTAAGGCAAATTCCTGTTGGTTTCTGAGGCGGCTAACGAAAAGTAAAAGTTTGGAGAAGACCAATACGGGTCACTCAATTCAAACAACGCCTAAATATTTTTTCTAATGGTTTTACCCCCGCTCTTTACTCAAGCTTTCACAAATGCAACCCGGTGTGTTTTTCAAATTACCAGCCCCCTACATGCAATTATATGGTCTATGATCACTCGTTTGCCGCAGTTTGAGCAAAGAAAATATTAATAGCCTCCTGTGCATGGACACCTTTACAGACTTCTGGGAGAATTTGAATTGTTTTCCGATATAAAGATGCCCATTTGCGAATAATCATTGTTTCTTCAAGGCCACCCAACTATTGTCAGAATTCTGTTCATCTTTTCGTTGTGACTTATCCGACTTGGTTTTATTACATAATTACAGCAGAACCTCTCTATCACGGACAACCTCAGGACTGACAAGTGCTGTCCTTAATAGAGAGGTGTCCTGATTAGAGAGGTCAAATTGAAGGGAAATGACCAGTTTGATACCAAAAGTGATGTCCTTAATAGAGAGGGTGTAATTGATAGAGAGGTGTCCACTAGGGGAGGTAACACTGTATCTTACTGAGAACCTTTCTGTCCCTATATACCCTATTGACGAGTTTATTCAACTTACGTCTAGGAGAGGAGATGATAAGTAAATGAATACAGACTGTGTCATACCACTCTCAAGCCCCAGTTGAATCCAACATCCCATGAAATCTTTCCTCTTCAACAACGCTTGGCATATCAATTGGTGTCGATTGCAGAACAAGGGCACTACCCCCTGAAATCTCGTTTAAATCAGACCATCTTGCACCGCATTGAACCCAGCACCTCATCACAAAAGAATTTCCCGTCTACTTTCACAATTTCGCAAACAAACAGACCGCCCTACTCGAACGTCGATCATGACATAACCCCTGACGCAACCGTCGCGCAATCCCCAAACATTCGTTTAAGAAATGATATTCTAAGATGTCGGCAATGCCCTTAAATTATTACGCTAGAATAGACGGACCTGTCTGGGATGAGGACTAACATGAGGGATCTGAAATTGAGTAACAGGCGTTTGACTTTGGGAGTTTACGTCACTTTAGGGTAAATTTAGACGAGCAATTTAAAAAATGTTTTGTTCGGATAAATTTGGGTGTGCGGTGGTGACAACAGCCTGTGTCCGTGGTGGCAGGTTAAACTGCACCGGGTGTTTTTAGAGCTGACTAACCGGGAATATTTATTTTGAACAGAATGGCGGGAAGGAAGGAAATATTTAGGAAAATTTCAAAAGGTGGAATTTGGTGAGGAATTCCGTTGTTTAAATTACACAGAAAATTTTTGTCACATTTTTTCCCCTCCTTTTTTCAGCAAATGCAGGTAGCATTATATGATTCTAATTTGCGGGAATCACAAAAATAACGAGGTGCAAATACTTGGCGATTTACAATACATGCTGGAGATGAATAAAATGACTAAAAATTCTCACCCGGAATCGAGATTGAGTTGGATCCGCTCGCTGACCTTATAAAGCTAAGTAGTCAGATGTTATTAATAGACCAATCGTCCAATATCCTGTTCTAAAAATACCACAACTATCCCATGATACACTGCAGGAAATCATGGTGAACTTCGACCTTTGCCGTCTTGTCACTCATTACAGTCATTAGCGGCTAAATGCCAGCAATTGGCATTTTCAACCGAAGAACCTAAGCGGAAACCATGGCAACGTGATAATCACAAATGTCACAAGTTTATGTACAGGCAAGTATATTAACTGGGAATATCATAATGTCAAACAAGGTATGAGACTCAATCGAAGTTACTATTCTAAGGCCTCATCCAGTTACTTAGTTGCTTTCTTTTTTATTATTCCCCGCCTACTATATATATTCGATATCTTCCACCTCAAAGTATTCAACCATAAACATGCAGATCATGATCGATAAAAAAACCCTGTGATACCCATTAGTTCGATCATGATGATTTTTTAGATTGTCACAGACAGATTATATCAAGTCGTAGTAGTGAAATATTGCGTGAATTCGTTCTTACATGTAATCCACTAATAAGTGCATAAATTGAGACAAAGCTAAATTAGTTTGTTATTTTTCACAAATTTGCTTTGAAGAGAGTCACCTTGGTCATGACAGTGAAAGAGTAGGCGTTTTTATTTTCTCCCCCAATCAACCCATTCCCATCCATAGGTTGTTGGGATGAATATCGAATCCAAAAGCTATATCTAAAGTGGCCTAATTTCTGGAAGATACCAACTTTGAGGCCAATTGTTGCTTTTACACGTGGACGGTTCTAGCCCTCCTCACCTCGAGCCACTTGAAGCCAGATCACCTGTAACTGGCTTTGCGCTGTCTACACGGAGACGGATCAAATCGCCGGCCCCAGGTCAGTTCAGGCCACTTAAACCACTAACCAGTCTCATGGTGGCGCGTGTTTTCATGAACTGCTATATACCGCACTACTCGATTTTAGTACCGTGCGCAAAGTGACTCAGGGCCAGATCGGTTCTACACGAGAGATTAAGCGTCTTGAAGTGGCTCCAACCCGCCTCAAGTGACTCGAGACTGCAGTGCTAACGCGCCTCGGGTCAGGTCACTTGGAGACGGTTCTGATTTCGTTCTACACGGTACAAATTATCCTGACCCGCCTCGAGCTGGCTCGAAGCCGGTTCCAACTGTCCTCGTGTAGAAAGGCCTTATGTCCAACATCATCAAACAGACCCATCAACACCGATGAAATCATAATTAAATGGGTTAATCAGCCACTTTTCTGATTACATTATCTGACCCCAATGCTCATGGTATTGTTTTGTGCCACTACTCTTAGATAACGATTACGCAAGCCAACTTGTCACGAGACAAGGCATTTATCCATCAAATTGTCATCCATTCAAGATAATTTTTCTAGGCGACTTCGTCCACAAACAGTGTGGGCGATAAGGACTGAATTAGCCTCATGGGCGTGGCTTTCACATTCTGAGAACTTTGGCGCGAAACGAGGTAAAATGTGTGATTGTTGTTGTATTTCTGGCGAGTTTTTTATATCGTTCTGAGAATCGTTCGTTATTCCTGGTTCTCTGACTTCCTGCCGACATTACGTAACAGTTGCAACCTCTGGTGGCGAGCTATGGTGGTCTAGTGGTATAGGAGTGCCGCACTCTTGAGTAAAGTGGTTGTGGGTTCGACTCCCTACTCCCTACAGTACTTTCCTTTGCTTTTGGTTTAAACGCGTCGCCCCTTAACCTCCTTGGACAGAAACCGATTTTGTTATTTGATTCTTCTTCTACAGTAATATACTTTTTTAAAGTAATATTTTTACAGTTTCATGGACTTTAAATGCATCGTTAAGGACATTTATAGTCCCCTGGATGCATTGCATGATGGTTTAAACGACCCTGGGAACAGGTCACTGATATCTAAAGAAAAAAAATTCAAAATTAATTTTTTTTGCCAAGGTGACGCTGTTTCAAACAAGTCAACCTGACGAGTTCAAAATTATGCGAGAAGCCACTGCTAGTGGTCTCCAGTATAGCTAAGGGGATATAAATCAGATGCAAGATTTCTGAATTGACACTCACAGTAGAGTAAGTTTGAAACGGTCATGTGTCACCAGAGGTGAAGCCTGTAGGATAATCCTCTTGACCTTGTCAAACTATAGCGCCAGGTATTAAACCTTGGCCAAAATAGTTTTGGATGAGATGTTAACCTAAACCGCTTATTTCAAAGGGTCGTTTTTTGAAAACTCTTAAAAACCATTCAATACATAAATCAATGTTATGAAAGATCTGGGTTAAGATGTCACCTACAAGGTCGAAATCTTTAGTGACTGTCAAACTAATCTACCTTTTTAAAGTCTTAAATCATGCATTGAAATGAAATATTGGGTCTTAATAATAATTCCCTAGAATAGTTCTAAATCTGATGTTAGGAAGACTTAGCAGGAAACCCTACTGAGTTGCCCCAGACGGTTAAAGCCTTGAACGGTTCATTCCCAAAGTAAACTTTTAACCTTGCTAGCGACATGATCCACTTTAATACAGTCACGAGTCGTTAGCATGTTTAACATGCAAGGTCATTGTGATTGCCCAATACAACCTACACACTTTAATCAGCGTTATATTGAAATCTCAAGTTCGGAAAGGTATCGGAATGTTTTTTGTGACCAACTAGACAATAAACTGAGAAATATTTTGGCAAATTCTTGTTGCACGATACCATAGATAAGCTGTAGTGATAAAATGTGAAGGCAAGCGATGAGTCGCGTTCAGACGACATCATCCAGATATTTTATAAAACGATTGACGATTGATGCTGATTTAGCCGAGAAGCAGCTTCACATCAATGATGCCTGATCAAATATGAAAACTAGTCAAAACAGAACACCATATATATCCACATCCCAACAACTCGAAACCAAAAATAGAAAAAAGATTACCTCATACTTTCCATAAAACAAACAAGTTTTTTTGAACAAAAACAAGTTGATCTTTGGTCAAACACAGGTCAGCCCAAAATATTCCAAATCGGCTTACGAAAATATCGAAACCGACAGTGTAATGCGTGGCAGTGAACTGCATAAGAACTTCATAACGAGTATCACAAGTTGACACAAGTCAGCTCTCATCAGGTTACATCACAGTAGGTCACGTTTCAATTGCGGTGAAGCCAAGCACAATGATTTCTTAGTTTCTGGGCAGCTGATGGATCAGCAGAAATCTTGTTTAGAGTATCAACTGCAGACGAGGCCAGAGCAGGGATTGGAACTTGTCATGAATGGAAATTATGACTTTCACAAAATCTCTCACAGCAAGATGAGGATGATTTCTTGTGTCATTCCATGGAAACAAAATATGGTCCTCGCGCCCTGCAGCTTGCAGGCCAAAGGAACTGGAAGTAGTTTGGTACATTTTCACCGCCCATGAATATGCACTTCTATTCTATGGAATATTTGAATTAGTTGATAAGGACAATTTATAATCAGTCAAGCTGTTCGGATGCTGAACCAGATATTGGTCCACACAGCCTCCAGGTCCATTCAAAGTACCGAGCTATATTTAACAACTAATTTACGGAGATTACTCAATTTTCTATTTCAGGCACCCACTAAGGGCTGCTAATGATATTAATAGCTACATCGGTCCAATTTTGGATGATACAGCGGCCGACTGCTGCAGCCCACGCTTTACTGCAGAAGTTGGTGACAGGGGACTTGGGCCTACGCTTGTAGAGTGTCTTCTGATTATCTGTGGATGTGCAAAACTATGACAATGACGGCAACCCACGCTCGAGATGCGAGTTTGAGATGATATTGGGAAGACCTGGGTGTCTGATGTTAAAATACCAGTCTGGAGACATACTTATACCAATTCGCTAAACAACAGACAACCCTTCAAGCTAGCCACGATAAACACACCATTTAACTTTCTTAGAAAGCAACAGTGACAAAAACCATCCACCATCCCTAACAGAGTTGTCGAAGCTTTATTTACACCAATTCATTTTGGAATCAATGGGTGGACCTTTCAGCTGTAGCCAAGATTAACACGCCATTTCATCACAGAGACAAAAAAAATCCAACACACCTCAACGCAGTTGTCAAAACAACTCACTGAACCAAAAGAATAAGCCAAAAATGTCTCAGACCTTCCCGAAAAAGAAAATCAAAATACAAGGTATAAGACAGAAAAGATTGGAAGAAGCAACATGTGCTGCCCCCCAGCACAATACTACTGAATCAATAAGCCAGGCTCCGAGTGATAATTTTTGCACCTCTGCAAAATACACAAATCCACGTGGGGGGATTTCACCTTCACTTGAAACTACTATACACAATGTGCATGTGGATGACACAGGTGCACTGCTAAATGTAATACGAAAAATATCAGCATCTTTTTGGTGATTTTGTCCTCGAAACCAATCCAAACTGCAGATCAGGAATCTATATATGAGTCAAAACCTGTATTTCATATTGATCCAGGCTAGTATTGGACACAGGCATGACAATAAGAACACACACAATGATATTAATAATATCACTATCAGCAATCAAAATAAATAATTCAGGTGATTTTCTGAATGAATGTCAGAATGCAACCCAACCAGACAGAAGAGGCGCCACCTCTCATGCCATATGGTATACAGGGTGTCTCAAAACTGCAACTGTAGCGGCCACTGTGTAGTGCTCACCAGAGTGATTTTTGGGTGAGAAATGTGCTGTAATTACACAGAAATTTTTAAGTGGCTTGACCTTTGTGACCTTGAAAAGTAGGTCAAGTAAGAGCCTGGGTATTATGTCATGAATCCAAAGTTGAAGAACATACATGTAAATGTAATAAACATTTGGAGATGATACAATTAGTATAAGGTCTCACAGTACTCTCTGTGTTTTCTGTTTTGGCCCCCTGGTGGCTAATTTAAAAATCAGGTCAAACCGAAATTTGATGTCAGCCAGAGGCCACCTGACCCTCTTCCCAAGAGGTATGCATACTAAGTTTGGAGTCAAAGTCCCAGTGGAAGTGGGAGTATGTCAAAGGATACTACATGTATACATCCTAAAGTGAAATGTCAGAAATCAGATAAAACACAACAGCCAAACAGGGTTTAGCAGAATTTCCTAACTGTAAGTCAATTTTTAAAACTGAGTACAGCCATTCAAAACCAAATAACACCTTTAACATGAGACTTCTCGCGAAAAATATCAAGTTAATCATTCAACGCCCGAGGCAGGCTTTCAACGTGTGTCAATCGGCTGTGCAACTCAATCAAACGATAGATTAAATATCGATAAAAAATTAGACGCTGTTTCTCATTTCACCATTTGTTGTGAATCCGATAATCTATTTTTAGAACAAAGAACGCGGTACCTCAATTAACCAGCTCGGTTTTCGCGGCGCCCATTCATAAAAAGAGATGCAACTGAAAAATATACACATGTTCTGAAAAACATAATGGTTCACTCTCGACGAAAAAGCTGTTTCGTATTGTCTCAAGCAAATAAAATTTGTACTTTAAATACTTAGTTCTAATGTTTTAAGAGATTACAATTTTGAATGTACAGTAGAACCTTTCTATTAAGGACACCCTCGGGACTAACAAGTGTTGTCCTTAATAGTGAGATGTCCTGATTAGAGAGGAGAAATTGTATGGAAACAACCAACTTGGGACCAAAACAAGTGTCCTTAATGGAGATAAAGGTGTCAGTTAAGGGACTGTATCTTTCATTTACCCCAACTGTTGTAAAATCAGAGGTGGTGTTGCAGGCCAAATAGCAAGTTATCACAAATAGCCAAATTGTCCTTAATAGAAAGGTTCTACTGTACATTCAAAATTGTACAATTACAAGTACAATTTTGAATGTACAGTAGAACCTTTCTATTAAGGACACCCTCGGGACTAACAAGTGTTGTCCTTAATAGTGAGATGTCCTGATTAGAGAGGAGAAAGTGTATGGAAACAACCAACTTGGGACCAAAACAAGTGTCCTTAATGGAGATAGAGGTGTCAGTTAAGGGAGTCGACTGTATCTTTCATTTACCCCAACTGTTGTAAAATCAGAGGTGGTGTTGCAGGCCAAATAGCAAGTTATCACAAATAGCCAAGTTGCAAGCAATTTGAATTTATCATGAATATTCCAAATATTCAAGATCGTTCCAAGAAGTGTTTTGCTTCAAAGGTGCATTCGGTCACTGACTTGACTAGTTCCCTTGGTATTTTCACCCTGCGTATATTTAGAAATTCCTCTCCATAAATAACCCTTCACGGGACAGGTGTATGGGTTTTACTTCAAGAGAACTTGTAAACACACTTAGTCTCAACGCAGGCCGAACATATTTCTTTGGGTGGCGCTAGTTGGGTTGTTGACTTGGTATATAAATTTAATCTTGCTTTTGAATACCTGTGGTTCTCTCAGTCGATGCGGCGTTGAAACTAAATGTTTCAAAACCAGAAAGTCGGGGCAAGGTTTTATATACCCACTGCATCACACCCGTGAAATGTCCTCTAGTAGAGCGCTTTCACATTCTTAGGTTTGTTCAGTAGATTGTAGAATGGGGAGTGATTTACTTCTCCAAAAAGGAGTGAAAAACAGCTCTTCGCCTTTCAAATGTGACAGACTGGCACAAGGCTTTCATTCAGACATTCTTGAGCAAAGCAGCATTCGTCAAAAATAACAAGTCCTGGTACGCAATACGTTGGTGAGATGCTATCTCGTAGAGCTTTGAGGCATCTTAAAAAGGCTTTTACATTTGTAACCCGTTAAACAAGCAGCATATTTTTAAAGGAACCAATCCAAAAGCCGGCCCAGTTTACTCCTCATCATAGTACTTTTTACCTGTGAAAAACCGAAGATATTTTTAGTCTTTCTCAGAAAAACGGAAACCATCATCACCACTGCTTAGCAGCTAGTATGTAACAAGTTTGAGCTGATGTTGTGGCACTATTAGCAAGTGATATATTGTGTACATATATCGAGGATAACAGGTCAGTATGCATTGTAAGTTTGTTCAAGTTAGGGTGGACTGTTATGGCATTATTTTAGGTTTGAGATGCAGTGTTCAAAAGGTTCAAGGCTCAAGTCATCAACCGGGCAACCAAGTCCCCAACTATATAGTCTTGGTTCCACTACAGGGTTTAGATCCCTTTCTATCGCATCCGCATCAGGTCCGAACTTAGCTTAGTCCGGACTAACGAATGTGGTGCAGTTCGACTACAGGATTGGTAAGTTAACAGATACGGCTACAGGCGGCGCCACTCTATGCGCGTTAGGTGTTGTTTTGACAGAACCAACACTTCCGCTCATGCGCAATACGTTCACATTGACACGCCACCTGTAGCCGTACTTAGTAACTTGATCTTAATCCAGACTAATGCGGTTCCATTACAGGTAATTTCTGCTTTAGATCCGGGTCTATTCTAAGTTCGGCTTGTCCTATCCGCACTTAATAAGACCGCTCTTAGTGAGAGCCGGACTTGTTTAGTCCGGACTAGCTGTAATGGAATCACAACTAATTCGGATGTAGTCCGCACTTTCCTGTAGTGGAACCGCAACTATTAAGTTGCCTGTGTCAACATATCATCTTGCTGGGTTCTAAATGCAACCTTATAAACTGATGACGTACAGCAAATGGCAGTCATCTTACATGTACTTCTGATTATAGAATTGGGTCACTGAGCCAAACAATCTGTCCTGAATAGGGGACGAGGATAGTTATGATGTGGCCCATAAAGGGTTGATTCATTTCTTATCTTGATACAAGCTAACAGCAATGAGAATTCTGGAACATTTAAAATGCTTCGTAATATCACTTTTGCCCTGGTTTACAATCACTGAAAGGCACTCTATTTAAAATCACTTCGCAGCCACGGGTTCTGGGCTGCCTATGTAGGTCAAGGTCATCCTGCATACCAGGATGAGAATATCGTATAATAGAGTAAACATACCAATGGACTGGTAATACTGTTACTGTAGTATCTTACTTAACCCCTTCAGGTCATGTGATCCCAAAGCTTACCTACATGTAACATATAGAGCCAAAGTGATAGAAAAGTTCATCTCCAACCAATTTCATCAATTTTTACGAGCCTATGGGTTGGAAAGGGTGTTTGCAGTCCCCTGCTCTATGACGAGGGAAATGATATATATTTTTAGATAATCGTCTTCAGTTCAACCATTAAGTCTATTTTGCACATTGTCTACAATATGGGTGTCATGAGGACAAAAAACACCCATGCTAAAGATAGTCAGCCGAGTCGCAAAATTGCCAATTTGCAATGACGAAAATAGCACATCATAACCAGAATAGCTCTAATGCGCTTAGCGTGTTGCCTTCAGCTTAGATTGGCATGTTTATCTCTTATAGTCTTGGCGGAGATTGTGATATTTCCAGGGGTAGGTTCCTACGTCTCCTGGGGTCTTATGTCTCCTGATGATTGGCCAAATTAGGCATCATATGTCAAGAGGACTCAGAACTGCAATGGCAATTTCACAATTATAATATTGTGCGGGGATCCGAATTTGAAATTTCATAAAAATATGCTGATTATTTAGGCTAGATTTAGTTTTTTTCCATTCCGACCTGATATCAACTGAGATGTGGACAACATCTGCTCTAGAGGAGAAATACTGAGTACTTTGTCAACTAGTGATCTCTAATTGCAGAGTAGGAGTGCTTGCTCAAAAATTACAGGGGTATTTTCAGTGGGTTTGGAAGGGGTGTTTGCAGGGTTGCAGGGGTGTTTTTTTCAAAGATTTTTCATGAAAGGGGGGCGTGCCTCTGGTGGGCCCCCCCTTAAATCTGCGCCTGCAACTGGTTACATCCGTACCCATTCCTCCCCTCTCCAGCCATCAAGGGACCAATCTACCGCAGTAAAAATAACCCGACCTTCACTCTACGATTTGATAAATCACCATTTCTACGCCGCCATTGGCTGCGTTAGATCAACAAATAATCTCTTTATGGATAGCGTGGAGAATTGATGCTATTTTTAGACAAGTCCTATCCACTTGAACGCACCCTTGACAAGTGATGACAAGAACGGCAGTTATTTTTAGAACTTGGGCGCACATTTTGGGCTTCTATCCATCCATTGCAGGACATCTTTGGGTATTTTTAGAGATTTGGCGACAAATTTGAAGAGTGGCGTTGTGTTTGGTTATGCCTAAAGCAAGTGACCTGGAATGCCGAGGCTATCGAGGGTCGTAGCAGTAAAAGCAAGACAATTTTCGTCTTGAGAGCGTCTCAATTGGGATAGGACCATTTTGTAGCAGCAAGAATGACAAGTACATGATGACTTACCTTGTTGTTTTTTGGTGTGACTGTTGGAATAGTCCATTGTGATATGTGACAACCAGGCCCATCAAATCAGTTCTGTAATGAGAGAAAGGGAACACTGATTTTAGAACCAAATCAACATCAATTGATGCAGGCTAATGTGCAACTGCCAATTTCCATGGTTTCGCCATCCACCATAGGCCAACTGACGCAAACCAAAAAGTCGCCAACTACATGTACACCCCCATGATTTCACACCATCACAAAAGAGAGGAGCATGAAAGTCAATGACAAACCAATTTACTTCAGATAGAAAGCTCTGCTGACCATCATCTATTGATTGAAATATCAAGAAGACGCATTATAGAGCATCTAATTTTAAAATTTGTTACAACTGTCAAAAAGCCGGTCATGTGATCGCAAAGCACCTACTCATTTACATCGCATCAAACATACAAATCGAACATCGATGAAAGTTCCGCGTATCAATTCTCAGTGATGCATTGATCATTTCAATCGCGAATCTGCCCTAGGCTACATTGATCTGGGTATAAATAAATGTAAAATATTGTTCATTTGTCATGTGTAAATGCTAATAAAGCTAGTTCTGAGTGATGCCAATTGGCTTTTGAAGTTTTTCTTGCTATCTTTACATTGTGGCTTTGTTTTGTTCTGTAGTTTGGCTAGTTGCATCGAATGCATGTTCTCTAATCTATATTTGATTGCGTGTATCACTTTCATTGACCACTCCCTTTCTGCAAAATGTACTTTTTTAAAATGGCGATGTGAAATGGTGTGAGCTGATGCCCCATCCCATAATGAGACCCTCCTTTGACTTGTTTGTGCGACCGACAAACACAAATCACATTCTAGATATGTCACCCTCACACAAGCCCCCCCCCCCCCGAATGACGGTCACTCACAACAGTATAGATAGCCTCGATTGCAAATACAATGACAAAGATCCCTGAAGATAGAGTGGAAGCCCTAGTACCACGGCATGTGACACAGAAACAGCCCTAGCATACCAGATATTGAAAACTCGGATGACAGACGTTATAATCCCTTGTGTACAAATAAGATTGAGAAGGGCGAGGCAATCGATGGTAGCTTGTAGTGCTGGCATTTATGCATCATTGTTATGTATGCAACCCATGATGCAAAAAGCAATGGAATTCTGATCACCTCCCCCACAGGTATCTTCACAAACCTGACGCCCTGCAAATGAGCGAATTTTGTACGCTAGTACTGGTATTGATGCTAAAAATCACATAATGATATTACATTGAAAATCAATAAAAACAAAACATACCTTCCTCGAGAATAGTCCAGAATGAAGCCACATTGTAAGGACACCTCATCAATGACAGCTCAGACAAGAACACAAACAACAATATCGCGTGTCACGCTTTAAAGTATATAAATCAATCAATGTTGACGCCATGAAAAATCAATCTTCCTCCTACACACGATACATACCTTGTTATAAAATAGTGCGGAAGAACTAACGTAAGGACACAGAGAATCACCAGCACAGAGGGAAATACGTCTGCTACGTGCACTCTAATAAGACAATGTTACGCTAGTCCATACCGTTATTGATCACGACCAAAGCTACCGTTCGCACAGCGCACAGATCTATTTATAGAACTCCGACAAACCAATTCCTATATATCCAACGAAGAGTAACCTAACGAAATTTCAATAAAACAGGGCGCAGAGCTATTTTTAGTTCATTGATTTTCCTCTGTAGCCCCGAGACCGTCGTTGTACGGAGCGCAATGCGGAGCTGTGGAAATTGTGCAGCTTGATTCACAGCAAGTGATTAGAAGATAGCGGAGCTGAGCGAAGGTTATATTAGGACGGTCACCAGCTCATGAAATCGGCGAACGATCATACCCTGGACGCTGCCGCAGCCACTGAGAAGCTTCTCATTATGGCGGATGTCTAAGAATAGACCAAGTTGTCCCTGGGAGGAGGAGGCTGCAAGGACAGGGTGCTGCACTTTATCAGGAAGTTCTACGCTATGCCCGGTCACCAGTGAGGGTGCTACGGAGCATCATTCTTACTCCCAAAAATGGAAACCTGCAAAAAAATTCACCACTATTTATTTGCTTCAAAATATTTTTGAGGTTATATTCACGAAAACCGAAAACCACCACCACGAACTGACATTTCTGGGGCATATATTACGAATTCCAGGAAATGAAGTCGCTTTATAGATGTCTCCCAAAACACACTGGGTCACTGGCGCCGAGAGAATGGAGGATATCCGTAAAGAAGGCACGTCCCCTGAAATCTAATCAAGAGCGGCTAAATAGTCTTGCCTGGGACTTGATCAGGACACTCACTCCACAGCTAACCTCTGCCCTATCACAACAGATCCTCGTCTATTTTTGCCTCACCCAATTGGATGGCATTTAACTTATCGCTATATATAGACGTTATCTTGTTTATGGAACAACAATCAGAAGAGGAATGGTAATAGAGCGGTACATGTAATACATCATCTTTATCCCGGGTGGATGAATACAAAGTCTGTATCCAATCCAACGCTGAGCTCTATATTTTGTTAAAGATATTTTAATAAATACGTGTATCTTCTGATGCGAATATATACATGTACTACATGTCAGAGTATTTGTTTATCCATTTTTAGTGAGTTTTCGCAAACGCCCGGTTAGGCAAGCGACTATATTTAGTAGTGAGTGATTTTGTCTGTCTGTGTGTGTGTCCGAATAATAGTATGTTAGTCGCTGACCAAACCGGGTGCTTGTAGAAGCTCACTACAGTGGAACGTCACTTGGCGGATTCCTCTCTATCAAGGACAACCTCTCTATTAAGGACACCTGTTTTGGTCACAAATTGGTTGTTTCCACTCAATTCCACCTCTCTAATCAGGACACCTCTCTATAAAGGACAGCATTTGTCAGTCCCGAGGGTGTCCTTTTAAAAGAGAGGTTCTGTATTATGGATTTTATATGTACCTTCAATTATACCCTTTTTCATGCCTGGCACCAGGTGGCGCTAGCACTAGTTAGTAGTAATCCTTATCTTTGGTCAGTAAGCCGGCGTCTATAATCCAACAATGTTCATATCCTAACAACTACCAAGTTGTTACAGTTGATCTAATGTAATATCTGAAACGACACAATCATACAGAGATTTTGAAAAATAAACTTCGACATAAAACCTGTCACATCTCAACACTGTACATTTCACTTGTGCTGCAAAAAAAAGACTCATGTTAGCAGCAAGGACTGCGAGGCATGTTGATTTCTTCATCTTCATATAATAAAACCAAACCAACTTCATACAGTCCCAGTGGCCATCTCACCACTGTCAACATGCTGGAAGCAATCTCATACCCATCGGACAGTATAGGTTCATCACTACTAGATCAATAGCCTTAGCTATCCGTTGCTATTTATAGCCTATCTTCTCCGTTGCTATGGCATAATCAAACTACCAACCTGTAATTACCGTACATCAGGCCAAACAACTTTTTCCAATAGCAGTAGCATTGAAGGAAAATCAAGCATTTAGCTAAACAATATATAGCCATTTCCGAGACTAGGAATTCTGACACAGGGCTTTGATGATTGGGGGTAACACTGGTACGGATCACTGTGGGCCAGTTGTACCCAGCATACGAATCAAGTGAGTAATGTTGGTGTGGAAGCGAAAGACAGTATTTACATTCTATTTTACAGTATAATAAATCAATCATAAATTCAGTACAACCATAGCGATGAAACGAAAGACAGTATTTGCATTGTATTTTACAGTACAAATCAATCATAAATTCAGTACAACCATAGCAATGAAATGAAAGACAGTATTTGCATTGTATTTTACAGTATAAATCAATCATAAATTCGGTACAACCATAGCGATGAAACGAAAGGCTCATTTGCATTGTATTTTACAGTAGTATAAATCAATCATAAATTCAGTACAACCATAGCAATGAAACGAAAGACAGTATTTGCATTGTATTTTACAGTATAAATCAATCATAAATTCAGTACAACCATAGCGATGAAACTTATAACTACTTTCAGTAATTTTCAAGGGGTCAATGAACTCATACCATTAATCCAGTCCAGATTATTTCTGTCACAGAGACCAATGAAGCGTCTGGTCTACTAACCTACATAGTGAATCTCACAAGGTCCATAAGAAATGTATACATTTGGCCTACTTGTTTATCTTATGAGCCAGTAATATGTTAGGCTGACTCCAGTGAATGGGATCTGGAAAGCCCCTCTGCTTCTAGTGCAAATGCCAGACAGGTCACCGGCACAATGTACAAAGAGATTCTGACCAACATTGTCATCAGTGGATAAGCAGTTATGCTAAAATGTAAGGACTGCTTTGGGTCTGAAGAACCTGGTTACCTGTTGAAGAGCGCCGACGCCAAAAGGTAAAGACTGTCTTCTGACCAACCTTGTAACATGTGAAAACTGCTTTAGCTGTTACCAAACTGATGGCTTAGGCTGGCACAACCAAACTGCAGATACACAAACTCTACACATTTAAAGTGGGCAGCTAGTTATGTATGTCTCAGCAATGAATGCACAACCCCAATGTGTCGAGAGATTTCCATAGTCAATTGTAATGGATACGGAGAGATAAATCCTCTTCTAACGACCTGTCAAATGACAGTTCTGTAGGAACCAAATGTAGCATGTAGGCTAGCATAGGCCAATGTATTATGACTGACTCTTGGCGTTGCCTGGCGTTAGAAATAGGAACTAAAACACTTACTAGGCCTATACGACATGTGAACGAACGGCGTACCTCTTTAAGTAGGCCCCACTGTCTCAATCGACAAGCCCCCTCTAGCTAGCTGTGGACATATCGGGAGAGATCAGCTGGCCTGAACGTTGCACAGCAGCAAAGCAACGAGAAACCACTGACGACATGATATGGAGTCTTGACCTATTTTAGGGCCAACACCACTCTAAACCCGGCAGTAGCACAAGCCCTTTGAACATATAAGGAACTAAATCTACAATATACAGGCCCTAAAATTGACAACTTCATGGCCTAAAAAGTCAACACCAACAGCTAGTCACTCCATGCATGCAAAACTTACACGTTTATACAATGTGTATCATACTTAATGGGCACCTGCTAGTGCTAAAATGGCTGGCGATCGGTGAAAATCGTCGAACACTTTGATTAAATACCACAAAATCGGAGCACTCTTCTCGCTACCGTCGAATTTACTTTGTATCAAATGAAATATTCTAACGTTCCATACACATTGATTTAATCTTACCCGTAAGTTAAGCGAGAAATATCACAATTTTCAACATAGAATCCTTCTTAAGCCAGCTAATTGAGGACAACACACATATTGGTCATGTGATCCAAATTATCCAATCACGCCGTGATATTCTCATTCTAAAAATAGCCGACGACCACAACGCACTCAATGGATAATAAACACTGCTAAGCTAAAAGCGACCTTGGCCGTGCTATAAATAGACTTCGGCCCCTGGGGTAGGGCCGAAAATATCCATCAGTATCAGTGTTGTGTGTCCTCCCGCGTCCCTTTCGCAGTGCAGACGACAGAAGCAGTTATGACGCTCTCGCCAGAAGCGAATGAATGCATGAAATGCGTATCAAAATTAGGCCTACACTCCGGACGCGGTGGACCGGCCATGACTGCCCCGGTGACTGCCCCAAGAGTCTAATCAGAATCTGCAATGGCAGTGCTAAAACAGCAACTGCTTTGGGTTACATCGGAGGGCCCAGGTCAAGAACTTGCCATAGGGACACGTTGGAGGCATAGTATGAGATATATATCTAGCCCTTTTCCCTTTTTGAAGAAGACATGGAAGATGAATTAAAAGTACTCATTCTTTGTGTTTTTTGCTAGTAAATAAAAGTTTCATTTTGACAGTAGGCCTATTGTCCGCAGAATATGAGCGTTTTTGTCTTTGTTTCTGTTTGTTCGCCATGGTTGTGCCTTTGTCCTGATCTTGGTGTGAACAAAGCCTTCAGTAACCCGTGACCTACTTAGAGCAAGCTGTTCGGAAGACGCGCATGCCCATACATAAGAATTAATGAAAATGAATAGAGGAATTGACGAAATGCCTTATTTTTGCTGGTCAAGATGGACCTCCCAATGGTTATCTGATCCGGGTGCTGATAAAAAAATATCAAAGCTTATTTTCGTTCATTGGTGAATTGAAGAGAGGTCGGTTGGAGAGCGTGGTCATACTTTTCCCGCCTTAGATAGTAAAACGTGTTTGTGTTGGAAGAGACAAAAAGCGCTAAAAAACGCCCAAACTCGAAGTGTCAACACTCCAGACGCAGTGGACCGTCTTGTCCCCGATCAAGATGACAAAATGGACTGCATAGTCCGAGTCTAGTGTCTCTATAATGGTAGGCATGGACTTCACACAGAAGTTCGCTTACTGTTTCTTTTCTTATCGGACATCAACAATCATAGTACATATTCTCAACACCGCAACAAAAAACATTATTGGAAATATATCTTTTTATTCCGAAACGGGTTTGTATCATAATTACCAACCAATTATCACATCTCTCTCATCTCAGTCGCCGCAATGTTTAGTTTTTTTAGGGCGCTTGGAATTGAATCTGACAATGGAACCGAAATCAATAAACTGGTGATGACGATGTCGCGTTTCAGATAATTGCCTGTCGGTCGTCTGCAACAAAAAAGAGATCATGTGGCAGTCGGCATTTTGCTTCCCGTTTAAATTTAGGCCAGCGACTTCAAGTATGCACCACCAACTTCCTTGTGCTGCAAAGACAGGCCTGTGTATAGCTGAGGACAATGACCACTTAATTACTGTAGAAACATAGACTTGAAACCGGTGTGGCGGGGATAGTAGTCCTAGGGCTGATAGTCCGTGTAACAATAGCCCGCATTGCTAAATGTTTTGGTTAGGGTTAGGTACAATAGATCATGCTGCTTAATTGGTCAAATACAATGCTACCGGACTATGACTCCAGGGGGACTATATCCGCTGTCACACCGGTCTTCATAGGACAAAGTCACAATCGGGGTCACAACCAGTAGGCCGCGAGGCGTGGGCAAGACCACTTAATTATATCATCGTCCTGCAGTGCAAGTGGGAGTTCAAGTCTGAAAATCCTATTCAATGACATTTTCTCCCAAGGGACAACATTTCTTTTACTCCAACATGTAAAGGACCAGTGCTGACACCTAACAGAATATGGTCGAACTGAACGAAACGGGGGAATTGTCTCTTTTCGTTGACTGAATCAGTCCAAGGGGGAAAATCGAACCTCCTTGCCCGGACAATTAGTCCCTCTGTAACGTTTTTGAGAGTTTTCATTCCTGAGTGTTTCCCCTCTAAGTTTGAGAATGCTCTGAAGATAGATTGACAGTTTAACTGTGTTTCCCGCTAATGAAAAGGGCTACAAGATTTCTCGAGCTGTCTGTTACATGGAAACATCATGATATGAAGAACAACCACAGGTGTTACACCGGGACTTAAGAAAGCCTTCTGGTCTATTCCTCCCCATGAGGATATCATCCCTGTCCCGATCAATGAAGACTGTGGTACATCTCACCCATGAAGAAATATTGTCCGTCCTGTTGGCCTACCACTGATATCGATATATAGCGCAACTGGGAGAAGTTGAGTTCAGATCCTTAGCAAAAACACTTAAGACGCTTTTCATATTTCTCACTAAATCATCATTTATTTATTTCAAAACTTCAGCAGTTTCTTGAATAAAAGGAATTTGTCATACTTTTCTTGGGCTGTTGTAATCTTTTATCCCACCCCCTCTTCAGTGAAGCGAATAACACAGAAGTAGGCAGGAGCGGGGGGGGGGGGGGGGGTCTAAGTGGCAGTCCCCAGGTGATGAGCTGGAGACAGGGGCCAGGTTGTGTTTGATTCAGTGATACGTTCCTCATAAGCAGGAATGGTTTCAATGTACTGTGAGATAAGAGACCCCTACCAGCTACTTCGTGTCACTAAATCTGACCAACTTGGCTCCTGCCTGCAGCCCCCTTTAAAAATCATATGGAAATTTGCCTTGAAATCTACAGGGAAAATCATCACATGATTCTTAGACCACGGGATCTTCTGCACGATTTATCAACAAATCTTCGAAAATAGGGACTGGTTATTCGCCGAATCTATGTATTTTCTTCTCGGAAGAGGACGCTTTCAGTAAAAGCCCATGGTCGCTAAATGATTATTTTCATGCATACGATACAAAATGTAAGTGTTCAAAAATAGACGTTGACCTCAAAAATGGTCGAGGTTACAGTGAATACAAAATAGTTCTTCTCAGATTCGAACACCACTGACATACACACAGAACGACCAATAACTAAGTTAGTAGAATTTTTATGATGGAGTCATCAGCTTTCAATGGTATACAGGGTGTTGGAAAAACCTTTACAGTACAGTAGATGACAAACACAAAATTCACCTTCATATGACACATAAAACAAACACAGAAAACAGGGATTAAAGGGACAACTTAGGCATGAGGTATGTTGGTTTGGTTGTTTCTCAAGCAAAACCAGTGCCCTCCTGGCCACCTAAATTCAACACCCATGTTGTCCCTTTAAATTCAAGTGGTAAGCACCATTTTTTCATTAACTTAATACAAGTGAATCATCCAAATGTACAGTAGACGGTGAAGTTTCCGCAGTGCTAAAAGTTGACAAATTTGCTATTTTTCATGGTGGTAGCCTAAATATAGCATTTGCTGCTAAAATAGTAGATAGTTTATGCAATACAGCTGAAATGTTTGAAATTTCATTGTTTATCGTTCTTCACACATACATTTAACTTTAACAAATGTGCACACAGACTCATGAAGTGCACAGTGTTTCTTTCTCACATCAGGATAAAATGATCACATTCATAAAATGAACATCAATTTCTTGTGTCTTCTTGAATATTTGCTAAAAATCTTGAACGTTAAGTGCAAACTGATGCTAAGAATACTTTGGACGCGCTAAAAATTAAGATGTCTAATAAATTATGCTGACTATGAATCGTACAATGACAATTGAATGACAGATGAGTAATTCTAAATGGTTCCTAAGAAGTAATATCCGCCTACCTCAGCTATGCTGCCAACCTCCACCACAGAAATGATTTTCTTCCAAATAAGGAGGAAGTTTTGAACGAAACTGAATCTATACGTAAATTTATACTACCAAATTGTCACAGGTACATTAGTTTTTAAGATTTCGCAAGAAATTGCGACCTGTAAGATGAAAAAAAAATAATCGCAAAACAAACATTTTGACTGGAAAAACTGAATGATATTTATAACATTACAACCTACATACATACATACATAGTTGAAAAGTTATGGTGTCATATTGTACATAGACCTAAATGCTAGAAGTCTGACAGGGTTCGAAAAACTTCATTGAAATATTGAGTACTTTATTACCATTACAATCCATCTTTGCTAACAATCACCAGAGAGAATTTCACTGTTTACAGTACCTTATAACATTTTGAAAATTAAAAATTCTACAGAGTGCTGAGGTTCCTTACGGTTATCAAATTGACCACTTAAAGGGAACTGGAACCGCCGAGTGATTTATTCAACTTTTCGACTTTCACCGCCCGAGAAAGTCAAACTTCCAACTTCCTGTTCGAGTTCAGATTTGTAGCATCGCCCCCAGTGCCCGAGCATGCGCAGTTCAATTTGTTATTATTGAGAATCATGTGAGAATCACGTGAGTCATGCGATCTTTCATTCATGAATTTTCGTAGTAAATTCCATAGTAGTGACGTCACTCAATGATTGACAGCTAGGCGCCATGTTTCATTCATGCCTCGTTCTGATCACCCGATACGCGGGAAATGAAAACGAGGTCATACGAACTGGCTGGGCGGTTTCAGTTCCCTTTAAAGGAGACTGAAATCAAAATCTTCCAAAGATGGCAATGTCACACTCCACACAACATGTGTACTACTCTTCTGACCAGCAGAATATCGCAATGAAGTTCTCAAGCCCCGACGTAACAGTATCACAGTAAGTTTACCTTGGCAGTAAGCTGCAACAACATCACCTGGTGAGACTCAAGAAAACTGTTGTCAACCCGAGTGCAATCGGAGAACAAAATAGTAATCCTGAGTGCAATCAGCCAAGGTCACATTGATTGAATAGCATTCCGCGAAGATGACGTCACTGCAGCTGCTGCCCTCTATTTCCCCATCGCTGAATTACAGGCAATGTCGGACAAACATGCGGTTTCGTAATGGATTCAGGCTTTCTAACTAGGGCAGTTAGATTCAATCTGGCACATGTCCGAGTGTTGGAAATACTACATAATTGTTCTGAATATTTCTCTCTCTGACTCTATGGTATCATTCATGCTAAAAACAATGCAGGGTCAAAGATAATTGACTTTGAAATAAGCTCAAATGCGTAGAAATAAGTGTCGATGTCCGACTGTCACGTGACTAAAACGTCATCAATATCTTATGCAAATGACCTTGTGAGCTATAAATAGTAACTTCGCAGAATGCTATTAAACCTCCCATATCTTACTAAGATATATCAAGTCGATCTGGAATAATTTAAGTAGAATAAAACATATTGGAGCAAATTCAGTATCACATTGAGAACTGATATAGCGACCAAAAGGCTTAACTTGAGACTTCTTGGTCACTACATTTCATCTCCTCTTGAGACCAGTGCAAATCCCACCGATGGTGCGAGCTTGTTTGAGAGAGTTTGCTGAGGGGTTCCCAGTTACATTTGCCGTGAGAGGATTCTCTTGGATATAGACAGAAGTTTACAAATATTTGCTGTAACCCCCCGTCCTCAAGATAAATAGATTCAATCAATCCTCTGTCTCTCCTTCGACTTCCAAACGTCCCAAATCCAAACTCTGGACAGTCTTTTTAATCCTCGGCCGTCGGCCGCTTGAAGGCTGAGAACGCGTCTGCGCATAGAAACTACTGCGAAATGCAGACGACAAGCGTTTGGTGGTACTTTCTGTGGATTCCTGTAGAGGGGGTAGGCGGACAGCTAGTCAACTTTTCGTCGGAGAGCTCTGGCCATTGACAGGTGGACGAGGTGGGAGGGCGCTTTTGGAGTTATTATTGTTTAATGATGAGAGGCTGCTGGATTGGCCGATATTTTTCCTGACGACCTTTTTTCGTTTTGCTATGGAGCTGCTTGAACTGAAAAATAAACGGCGAGAATATTTAGCTACATGTAAGAAAAGAATTCGTAGACAAATTTTTTTTTGTTTCTACAACTCACTGTGGCTGTCCGTTGATAATACAACCATAATCGTGAAGTGAATGAAAATGATCGTCGTGAAACCCTCCAATACTGACACATGGATGTACAATTCTGATGAAATTTCACCATCTTCTGAAAACAGGATGAAGTTATCAATGCACTTTTAATCACCAAATCTTTGCACCTCTTTTTTGGCGATTTGCGTGTATTTCTGATTTTCGCAGTGCATTTTGGGTAAAGTTTTAGGATTAGTATGAAGTAATTAGTAAATATATACAATTTTCGTATCAAATATTAGGCACTGAAGCCTCTTAGCATTGCTTTATTTTCAAATGGGTCCCCTTTCCCCAAGAAACTGGGAATACAGCCACTCACCATCCAACAATGGTGTCCTGATTAGGGAGGTCAAATTGAATGGAAAGAACCAATTTGGAACAAAAACTAATGTCCTTAGTAGAGAGGGTGTCAATAAAAGAGAGGCTCCACTCTACACATATCTATACTTTATGTACGAGTCCATTCTAGGTGCATCTGAGTGGACTATTTGGTGAACTGAAACTAGACAGTTATCATGCAAATCTATTGAGCGCAAGTGACTTCAAACCAAGGGTTCATCTGTAGTTGGTTTCTGTGCCAGGATATTCTAGGTGCTTTCCAGATTTGCATTTCCAAGACAAATTCATTGCAAAATTTGAAGCTGTCTTTAAAACCACTTACTCACACTTGTACAGTGAGTGATACAAATAACCCCCTTGAATTTCAGTGCACCGCGCATTGTCACATGCCTAAGTGAATCTACGCCACATAGCCAAGCTTAAGCTCGGAACTTACTACCGCACAAATCAAATCTTGATTTGGGCATCCTACAGAATTAGTTAGCCTAGTCAAGTTGTGTCGCCTTATTCCAAGAGGTCAGGAATTGGTTAGTAAGTTTAGGGTAAGAAGGAGACTGGCATAGTCAGGTCAGGAGACGACAAGCACCTAGGGAAGAAAGAGATAGGCATACAGGCATTTGGAGGATCTGGGGCATCTTCAGTGCACAATAACTTTTCGACGGTGCTTGTCTATTTTCGCGCGGCAGCTTTTGGTCAGGGCATGTAGCTGCTGCATTTCAGGCGACAAGCGGCACCTAAACGAAGAAATGAAGGAAAAAGAATCGATAATCTAAGAGTTGTCTTCTGTGCACTAATTGCTGCTGCGTGCAGGGGGGCTGAAGATCTTTCTAGTGGCTCCAATCAGCATTGCATGTGGGGAGGGAGCTTCAGTGGTTTGGGAGAAGTTCGATTCACTTCAACCCTTCAGAGTCTAGAATGTTTCTGTCCTCAGTTTTTCCCTTCTACACCCGTAGAGGTACTCATATTGACTAGAAAGTCTTAGATCTAATGTTGTGGATAGGTGAAGTTCAAACCCTTGGCAAGGGTAAACCCCACTAAATAGATGGGGCCGAATATTCTGAAATTAGGTGGTTTGGTTTGCTTAGGGCCGAAAAACTTAGCTTTTTGAGATTCATTTTCGATCAATAGTCACACACTGTGTACTGGACTGACTGGACTAAAGGGTTAAAGTGGGTTGAAAACAGAAGCACCCATACGACAGAAGGTCAAAATAGGGTTCCTACTCGAAAGAAGAGCTCGGAAACTTAATGGCAGACTGCGGTTGGAGAACCAACGACATAAGCTCGGGTAAGCTGGGCAGATGAATGAACCTGGCAAAGAAGAAATGCTTGGTTAACCCTGCATAGGCATGCTGTTTTCTGAAAATGTCAGAAATAACAAAATTGACCCAAATTAGATTCCTGTCACACGTACCTGCAAACAAGCGATTTGAAATCACAGGTAACAGAGATCTAAAATGCTCATGTGCGCTTTGGTGGCAAAGATTTCAAAGCTCCGACAACAAGCCAGCACGTAGCAAATGTCAAAAATTGACCACCAGGAGTCACTACTTACTTGCTTCTGAGGTCAGCATCAGCGCGACTCTTCCCCATCGGAGCACTCTGGGTCCTCGGGGTGGAAGTTGGCGGTGACCACTGGTGATGAGGGTCTGATGTTGGGTTCTCGAGATGAAGGCCTTTCCTGCAGTACTGATCTAAGAGGCTGATACCTGAAAGAAAATTACAAAATCCTTGAAAACTACTAAATTTGAAGTGTCACCGCTCTTTGCTTGTGGAACTCAGTGCTTGGCAGTGGGGATATCTATCTGGGTGATAAAATAATATTCAAAAACGTCACCATCAAAAGTGTCTAGTATTTGGATCAAACTTATGATCCACTCATGCTCCTAGGTCTTCACGGCTTTCAGGTTTCATGACAGAGTCAAATGAGGAGTATGAGAAAATCTCATGTTCCTTGATGACTAAAACATGTCACCAGCTTGTGGGCCGGTTTATAAATGAAAGAAACTGACCTCTGATCAAACAGGGTACAAGACACATACAGCAGGTGAGGTGAGACTGCAGACACGACATTGAAATTGCCCCTAACCACACTAAACATAGGACAGTGGAACTGCACCCCCAACTACACTAAACATAGACAAAACAATGATGTACCGAGCTTCTCAAATGATGGCCGACGTGGTTTTGACATAGAATCTCGTTGTTTACCTCGCGATTCGTATTTGTGGTACTTGTGGCACCAGGCGTCGAGGAGGAGGTTGTAGTAACGTGGCTGCTCGAGATGTTTGAGGTAGCGGTGGGATGAGGTTGACGGGAAAACACGCTGGAACTGCCCACGGTGGTTGTCCTCGTCGAGCGTTTCGATGAGCATACGGATGTCGTCTGGGGTCAAGATGTCCAGGATTGTTGCTCGCACAGCCTGGGAAATAAATCAGGACACAATCAGATTTTACAAACTCAACCCAATATTTTTAAAGGGCCGGCTTTCCAGGTTACAGCATGGAGTATGGGAGTTTAAAGTTGTGCATTTGTTCCATGGGTGGAAGGATGTGCAGTGACGTCAAGACGACACCCATTTTCGACATCAATCTGTGTCCATGACCCAACCAACTGTGCCAGGTGTTGAATTCCCCACACTTTACCACTGCTTTGTTGAAATTTTGAATCGCCTCTGGCAAAGACTTCTGAACCCAGCTTCGACTTTGTTCAATTCCTTATCTACTTACCTCGTCTGTGTGTTTCTGACAGTAATATGTATGTTTGGCACGTTCATCATTTGAATATGGCTGATTGGATAACCTCTTGTCCATACAGATATCGTTTGAAGGTTCCGCACGGCTATTGGAAAATCAAAGGAAGATAGATAGTCAGGGTAAAATTTGATATCATAACCTGAGACCCAAGGTCCTGCTGAGAGTTTAACAAGTGGCAGAAACTGGGTCGAGTCCCAGGCCTTTTGGCCTGAAAATCCAGCTCTTTACATCCTTTGGATGGGACAGTTAAGCATGATCCATTACATTGTCTCTGGGGTAGATGTCCTGGCAACTAACAGACCCTGTACGAGTAGAAAGAAGCCTGTAGTGGGTTCACATTTCTCTTCGCACAGGCCAAAAGGCCTTGTTGGTATTGGTCGTCTCACCAAACATCGCTTGAGTGGAGATTTTATTTAACGGCATCCTTGCGGAGTTTGGTGACACAACCAATACCTCCAGTTTGGTATAACCCCTCAACCACAACCGTAACCAACCAAAACAGACTTACCAGTTATCCGAGACACCAACCGGCACCACGTCGTTTTTATCCGGAACAAGGAACCCAGCGATGTTGAACAGATCCTTGATCATGTTGCCCTTGATGTTGATGTCGAGTTGCGAGTTGGAATGAAGACTCGGTGAAATGTTCACCTCGATGATCCACGGCTTTAGATTCTCGTCCAGGAAGATATCGAAACCAAACAACTCGTGTATACAGTAGCGCCGCCTTACGTTGGCCTTGATCATACTATTGATGGCCGACTCCGCACTGAAAGACGAAATGAAGAAGATGAAATGAGTATTTTCAAAAACTTGGATGTTGAAAAATGTGCGATGTTAACGGGTGTCTCCTGACCGGAGTAATGCATTATTAGGCTGAAGAACTTTTTGGAAAACTGCTTCTTACCACATGATGGTTTTGATGACGACATCCTTGATGTTCTCCCATATGACTCCAGTGTTGATTCCCTGTTTCTTCATGTACACCCACAACGCCTTGAGACCCCTGGAAATAAGACGGTATTTTGAAATTGGCATTCCTGCAGCAAAGGTCGAGACTTAACCATTGAAAGGTATTTTGTGCCTTTATAAGTGTGAGAAGAATGGCTGCTGCAGCAAAGTTGTTAAGAACAGTTGCAAACCTACCATTTGTGACCCTGGCAGACGGTCTCATCCGTGTTGGCCTGGTACTCATTGTTTTTCTTGTTGATGCTGTAGTTGGTCAGATGCATGTACTTGTTGCTAAGGTTCTTCATTGAGCTAGAATACCTGAAAGATAAAACGGTGGTTATAGACACTGATTTGGATGCAGCGTTTGGGGATATGCATATCTTGGTTCGTGACCATTTGTGACACCATAGATATTTACATGCGCACTTCTTGGTCTCTAAAACTGCATGAACAGCCTACTGCAACTGATGATGTGGTCGAGGGACTATCATAAATGTCTAGTGCCCCCTTTGGAAATATTTACAGAGACCGACTTTTAGGGCGTTAATTCAAATGTATTGTAGTTTGAAATGAATGAATGACAACTAAGTAGAGCGGAACTTGGTTGAGAGCTGAGCGTGAACTGGGACATAATAAGCTCTATAACAATATTGTAATATAAAGTAGGAGGAAACCGGAGCACCCGAAGGGAAGCAACGCTGTCAAATGCAACACAACACTGACAGTTACTTTATCACCTACTTCTGAGAAGCAAATCTGACGAGTCCATCCTCGAACACATAGATTCTGAGCGGGTCGTAACTCGTCACGTACACGTAAATTCGCAGATCAAACTTGCTCTCATTGATCAAGTACGGCTTAGACAGATACCTGCAAAGGGAAGTTAGGGTTGACACTCGGTAGGAGAAACCGAAATCTGCAACATGGGATGGCCAGTTGGATTAATCGGCAATGACGGGAAGCGAACTGTTTGAATATAACATTTGGAATATCTTCCTACCTCTGAACAATCACAGGCCTTCTCTTCGGAATTTGCTGCCACTTGTGGATGACTTTGATACCAATTCCTCTCGCGGATGCAGGCTGTAGGAAAGATTGAAACAGAATCATCATCATTGCACCATAATTTACTATATGAAATCACAGAGAAAGTTTCTGTCCTTCTTGGAAGTTTTAGAGCTTTAGGATACCCCACCAGCAATTGCTACCTTCCCATCAGTGACCTCAACCATACATTTCGAAGCTGCTGTGGTATGGTAGCTCAGATTCTCAACAAGCGGTCAAGAGATCCCTGATCCTGATTCGATCCCTGATCCTGATTCGATCCCTGATCCTGATTCGATCCCATAGTCTGAGTAAGACTGTAGCCAGGTCTCTTTGTCTGACTTGCCTCTCTCCACCCAGGAATATAAACGGGTATCTGAACCAGAGCTGCCACTGTCTAAAAACGCTGGGTTCAAGTAATTGTGACAAGTTACGACACATCTGTTGTCATTGGAGAGGCAGTCAATTGAAGGGGTTCAAAAGTGCCCTTATAGGGCATGGAGACGGTGGTAAACTTACCGGTTTGATGATCCATTTCTGTTTCGTTCCACCGTCCTCCCACGCCCTCTTCAGGTGCTTCATATCAAACGGTAACACGTACGTCTGAGGAAAGAAGCCAAAGTCTCGCTTCCCGAAATGGCACTGCATCTTGGACAGGTTACGCCACAGACGATCTTTGCGGCCAATTTGGAATGATCCCGGAAAGTGATTCATCTGAAAGTGTAATAGTATTGTAGTTGACTCTGCAAGACTGCCCATATCTGGTGCCTGTATAGTCTATAATGGAAAAACTTAAAACCCCACCGGACGAGACACCGAGCAGTTTGAGACGGAGATAGGGTCCAGTGCATGCGCTTCAGACCTGATGAAGAATAAATAGCATCACTAGCAAAAGGACACCACCCTCACCACAAAGCTCTGCGGCTCTGTGGCATAAGAAGGAGGAGGAGGAGGAGGAGGAGGGGAGAAGAATAAGGGGAAGAAGAAGAAGAAGAGGTGGACTTACTTTCTGATATTCCCTGATTCCCTTGAAACCCTGAGCTTTCATGTGTTTCCCCCAGCACCCCAACCAGTCATAGTTCTTCTTCGAGATTCGAAAACCTGACCGACCAATTGTAGATTTGACAATGTTTGGCGTAATGGGACTCAGTCGCCATTTTAACAACTTGCGGATGTCCCATGGCAGTTGTTCAACTGAAAATAGAATATGAAAAATATCAACACGACATCTCAGTTGGTTCTGAGTATCTTTGATGATGAGTATAACTCAATGATGTTCTCCGGCCTTAAAGCACTTGATGTGCGGTCTCGAGCTCTCAGAGCGGAGAAAATCATCTCGTGCGATCTGGAGAGTCTGATCAGCCACTCAAGCATTTTTCTTCTTATATCATCAATCAAAATCAAATTTCATAGTCATACAAACCTTTATCCCCTTCTGGCACAAAGTTCACTGTTGGAGGCACATTGGTGAATAAACTAGTTGAGAGAGCTGGTTGTAACTCTCCGTCAAATGACTTTGCCGATGTGGGACGTCTGGTGGCAGTGCTCGGTCGGTCGCCATCTTTGATCGACATGTGCATGAGGCGTTTTGTGGCGGAGTGAACACGCGCACGCGCAGAGGACTGGCGGGAAAGACTAGTTCCACTTGTGATGGAGTAGGCGGACTCATCTGAAACCGGAAGTGAAACAATTAAAACACAGTTTGCCAAATCGGTGAGGGGAAGGTTTACTCCAGTGGCAAAGTTAAGAAGATTTCCTGATGGCCTGATGAACATGTGGCCAATATGGCCCCACTAGGGTTTCATTCAGAGACTCGATGATCACTTGATGATGCATCAATCACTTTAAAACCGACTAAGGTACAGGAAGAGCACTGAATGGCTCATCCTTGTTACAGATGTGCTGGGCCAATGCTGTGATATCATTTTTACTCACCGTCTGAGCCATCAACGAAGTCATCGTCAAGATTGTCGATGCCATCGTCATCGTCGTCAAACTCTTCCTCAAATGCTTCACCATCGCCAGGAAGGCGTTCACTGCGAATGGAACAAGTCAAATGATTAGACACAAAAGGAGCAAATCATAGGCCTACTTCATCTTATTCTGTACATCTCCCCACTGAAAATACAGGCAAATTTTCTTCTTCTTCTTCTGTTTTCTGAATTTTTGAGACCCTTGCCCGTTTTCGATAAAAAAGTCGGCCGTCCTAGAGAGTTCCACGACTGAGCCCAAGAGCTTTGTGGTCAGGGTGGTGTCTTTTGGCCAGTATTCCTCTCTTCTCTTCTTCATAAGGGAGCAGGTCTGAAAGGTGAATTTTGATTATCATCACAACATAAGTAATCACATAAGATTTCTTCTCCTGTGTTCAATGCTGTCCATCTCAAACTGCCCAGTCTGTGCTACTGATTATTACCTAGAAATAATCGTGACATTGAAATGTTGATTTGGTGTTCCATCGCATGTGGGCGATTCAAACTATGTCCTGTTCAGATCGCCTCAGAGCAAATCAATACCAAGCTTGCTTTGACAAAACAAGAAATTCTCGAAAATTATGTTTATTCAGATTGATATTGCTGGAGGAGTTTGGAGATATTCGCCACAGTGGTTTTTAACCTTAGATGAAATAGGTGTGTTTGCATGTCACACAGTCACCCTCAGATGACGTGGGTGTAACCAGTACTCAAGAAAAAAAGATCGCTTTAAATCACAGCTGCCTGCAATTATAATCGCTGCTGCGTGCGACAGAAGGATCTCTTGTCTGCAGGCAAAACAGGGAACCACTAGTAGGGTTGATATCGACTACGACCACTGTAAATGAGCGATTTAATGTCGCAGCAATTTTTAAAGATCAGATTTTTCCCTACAGGATTATTGCCGACCCTTACATGCTAATACTGGACAATCAAGTGCCCTGCGCCTCTACTTAAAATTTATTTTATAGCTTGAATATTTATTGGACATTTAGCTGCAACAACATTACAGTGTTATTGTTATGTCTACTAAAAATCCTCATCAATGAACTAACGAGAAACTCAATAGAAAAGAAAGAAAAAAATTCCTTCTGGGTATATGTTCTGTTGAAACTAATTGAGGTGAAAAATTGCCCCTAGGATGTGTTTGAATTTTCATAAGAAATTTGTGAGGGGGGAATGGGTGAGTGATTATGGGGCATAGTACATGTATGCACGAACTACAGAGACGGAGTCAGGTTTGAAGGCTTGCATCAACACTAGTCCGTAAAAATTCGAAATTTGTAGCGGAATTGTCATTGAATTGCATTACCATTAAGCACATCAATAACCCAGCAGTGATGAGTTAATCACGGTTCATTGGACCAGTGGTTTGAACTCTTGGCTATTAAGACGCGGTACTGTCACAAAGCTGATCGAAAAAATGTCACGTTCCTCTTTTCACTTAAAAATCTTCATTTGTGATCAACAGGGGAATGGGATCATCACCTTATTCATGGTTCATTGAGCATTAAAAGAATATCGTAGAATACGATGTAGGTTAACACCACAGGTAAAATGAACATTTGTCAATGGATACACCACATTGCTCTGCTAAAGAAATGAGCCATGACAGAAATGAGATTACTAGAGATTATTTTTAGGCTTTCATATTATCGCCTAGCAAACAACAAACCTTTACCTTTAACTCAGAGATATGATAAGTTCAATAATACCTACATGAAAATTGGTTGCATTGTTCGCAAATCACACAAATTTGCCAACAGCAAATGTCAGAATTTCAAAGTCCACAAATTGAGAAGGAGTACCCACAACTATATCCACAGACGTACACTTTTGGTACCGTAGTGTTGACCACTAAAAATGGCAGGCTTATATTTCCCTCCGCTAAAATCAACAAACATAAGTAGGCCTGACATTGTTATAGTGCCTACTTTCATTAGCATGAAAAGTCAACTTTTATATTCAAACATAAGATGTTTGTATTCCGACAGCAACGCATTTCACCCGCGAGCTACCAAACCAATGTCACCGTCTATTAGCAGACATACCTAGCATTAGCTCCCTGCATGTCAATAATTTAGATAGGGATGTCATACACATTTGATGTATTTCTTCATTTCAGCCATTTTAACACTTGAAATACAATTTCAGGTTCTCCCCAAGATTGAATTGAACCCAGGCCCTATTGGGTGGTAGCCAGCAGTGTTAACCTCAAGAAATCTACCAGACTCCAGTGCACGGGCCGACAGGCCACCATCCAACTACAATAAGCAGGTTGAGAGTTCCAATTTCACCGTCTATTAGCGGACATACCTTACCTAGCATTAGCACCCTGCATGTCAATAATTTAGATAGGGATGTCATACACATTTGATGTATTCCTTCATTTCAGCCATTTTAACACTTGAAATACAATCTCAGGTTCTCCCCGAGATTGAATTGAACCCAGGCCCTATTGGGTGGTAGCCAGCAGTGTTAACCTCAAGAAATCTACCAGGCTCCAGAGCACGGGCCGACAGGCAACCATCCAACTACAATAAGCAGGTTGAGAGTTCTTTATTGAATCACCTAACAATAGCAACGCCAACATCAATTTATCCCGACTCTTATCGCCCACTGTTTGCATTATTGGTTTATCGATAAAATGGCAACGGCTGAGATTTCTCATTGATTGGTCATATAATGTGCCGTGATTGAACTGAGATTTCTTATTGATTATTCGAAGGTTGCAATTTTCAGGCCAAACAAAACAGCAGCAATATGATGCAAGTTCACATCATCCAAAGGATTCATTGCAATACCTACCTACTAATACTAGGAAGTGATGAAAATTCCTTCTTTCTTTTGGCCGCAGTTTTCCGCGGCACAACACATGTCCTCGGGATGACTTTATTTCGTATCTTCCCGTAAAGCGGTGGCAACCGTAAGGCAGGCCGCTTCTTAGTTTTAATCAACATGGGAACATTTCACTGGCGCGCCATTCAGACAACAAATTACTCCCACGAACATGTGCCCCGATCAGCATCATTGATCAACAATTCAAGAGAAAATATTGAGTCAATTGTTTGTCAACAACTAGAATCCACAAAAGACATGATGAGTTAGTCCTCAATTTTTCATCTCCAAAGTTATTCCGAACTTGTAGACATATGAAGAAAAGAAATTGCTGGTACGATTTTTATGCTCAGAGAAGGTAACAGAATCACAACTCTTCTCTTTATTGATGCCCTGTGTAACAACACAAGTTGAAGAAGCAAATTTGTAACGATATCCAGGTAGGGTGTCGTTCAATTCAATCTAAACAGTTCCCAATTTGATTTCTGTAAACGAAAACAAACTAATTGCCTGCTTGCTATTCCCGAGCCTTTTGAAAATTCAAAGTTTCGTGTTGCACTCTGGAAAAAATCTCCATTTGCTATGTAATGGTCACAGCAAGAGAGCACTTTCTAAATCACCATAATCTTAGCCCCACCAGAAGCCTATAGGGAGGTGAATAATGTTTATGAGTGTTGGGACACCGACCACAGTCCTGCTTAGTATTCTGTCTTCTCACAGACCAATCTCAAATATTGAACTCGTCGTAGAAGACCACCTTATTCCTGGCGACGGCCTGTTTAGAGACAAACACTTCATTGACAAAAAGAAGCACCACAACGCAAACCTTTGACAAACTCGTATATGAATATTCAGCCTGGACTTCTGAATTGCTTTGCGTTTTCGCAAAAAAACACCTTGTCAAAGTTGGTAAACAAGGACCGAATCGACCAGAGCTGTTTCCCATTTGGCTCCAGTGGCTAATAGAAATTTAAAATATTTATCCGAAACACATCCTTTTCAGACATCTTGTCGATAATGTCATAGACCCGTACACAAAATCAAACCCACTTCGCCATAACAACACAAAAACTGAAAATCCCACATGAAAATTATGATGTGGGTTGGAAAAAAGATCCTACCTAGGTCTTGTACAACTTTGTCAATACTGTCAGGCTTACAAAAATGCGAGCTTACTCATAGATCAGAACCTAATTCTCAGTTAACGAATAGGCCGGCAGAAAAAGTGCCTTGGATAATTGAGGGATAATCCTGGTTAAGACATCACTGATGTAGAAGACTAGGCCTGCGTGATCCTCCCTCGAGGATCGATTGGTCGCCCTGGGAGATGGCGCTGTTAACCCATTGAGAAGGGCACGTTCCACTTATAACTAAAATATTGAAATATTGACACTAGACAGCGTCTGTGGCGTAGTCAACTGTGCATCAAAAAGCTCCTTGGGAGTACAGTGGAACCTCCCTTAGCAGACACCTCTGTTAGCAGGACCACATCTCTATTAGCGACAGTGGTTATGGTCTCAAATGGTTAATTTAAATTGAATCTGACTTTTGTAATCAGGACACCTTTCTGTGACCAGACTACATTTTTTTGTTTCCCCACGTTCACGACCAAAAATGAAGGAATTAGCCAATATATTGGAATGACTATGCATGAACTTAGCTGCCAAAAGTTCAAAGTCATCATAAATTCATAGATTCCAAATATTGACGAAGCAAAGAACAACATGTCTGCGATTAGTTCTGGCCTGCAGACACCGACGTGGATGTCGGGGAAAAACTGTAGGGAACACAGCAAGACCTCAAAGGTACAATTAGGCAACTTCATCTTGGCCACAACTGAAGATATTGTACCACAGGCAGGGTGGACGCCCAGCCGTGGTCAACAAAAGATAACTCACCGCAAAAAGCCCAGCATCAATCACGAAACGTTTTAAGAAAAAACGCCATCATACAATGTCATACGTTTTATATAGAATCAAAGTTGTATCCATCACAAAACTAGCATTCTACTAAACTGAAATAACCAGGGGCTAGGGCTTGCTGGTCATTAGACCAACTACTGCTGGGTAGGCCTATAATCCTTGCTAAACAAACTTCCAATCTCGTGTTTGCATTATGATCATAACTTTACATCCCGCAAACACTACACGAAAGTTTGTGCTTATAATTTCAATACCACCTGATGGACAGTTAAAATAGCCCTCAAACATATGCACGGCTTACTTGACGTCTTATGTTCCTAATATGAGAAAAGTTACGCTGAGAGTGGGAGCTCAGTGTACACTCCTAAGGCAAGCTTTAGACCTCATTTCAAAAAATTTGAATACAGTATGTCACAAGTAACATGATCGAGAGCAGCTGTCCAATTATGTGAACAGCAATGGCAGATCCAGCGGTTGGCGCCCCCCTTTTCGTCAACGACTTTTTAGGGTGCCTCACAACTTTTATTGCATGTATTGCGATGAAAGGGGAGACTCTATCATACAGCGTAGGTTTCCTCCTACAATACAAATTGCCTCAATGTACCTAATGAGCCCACTTAGAGCTCAGCTCGTGTACTGTTGACCTATATTTGATTGAACGCCAATGACATGAATTGACCACAAGATGTTTTCGATCCATTGAAAATATCGACACCAACAAGCCTTAGGACACAAGCATACAATCACGAATTGGAAACCAATTCAACGGTGTACAAAATCCATAGAATAGAACAGTACAGAAGCTAATACGTGAAATTCATTCACCATATGATTCTTCTATAGAAGTGTGCCACAATTTTGACATTGGTCCATATTACCATGATTATAATCCATTGTCGTCACACACAAACTCTGTGGCGGTCCACAGTCCTCTGAGCAATCCTGCTATCCTGCTGGGTCATGAGGAGAATTAGGTTCTGTGTTCATTAGCATATCTTGACTGTCAAAGACATTTACAGTTTAGTCTGTGGAATCAGGACCAAGGATCACGGGGAGGGGAGGGGGAAGGGGGATGATAACATGTTTGCCATCACTCAGAGGAATTTGGGTACAGTGTGAAAATGCTACGCATGCTCAGTCAAGTGATTGTGACGTTTGGAAAAAGTGGAACTTAAACCTCTGAAATCAAATATAGACCTTTAGGAGAGTTGATTGTTATGATGATAAAGGTAAGGTATCTGGAATGTATCTTGTGATGAAAATTGTTTGAAACATTCTAAAATAATTTAGATTAAGAAAGGAAATAAACTGGTTGGCATGCACAAGGATTTGGGACTTTCCTGATGTGAATGCCATGCAGAGAATTTAAACCCCTGAAATCAAATATAGACCTTTAGGAGAGTTGATTGTTATGATGATAAAGGTAAGGTATCTGGAATGTATCTTGTGATGAAAATTGTTTGAAACATTCTAAAATAATTTAGATTAAGAAAGGAAATAAACCGGTTGGCATGCACAAGGATTTGGGACTTTCCTGATGTGAATGCCATGCAGAGAAAGAAGCTCAAACCTACCAACTTAACAAGTTGGTTGTAGATTCAGTCCAACTCCACGCTTGGTAGAATCCACAGTGATAACTAAAAAAAGTTTACATTATTTAGCTGTTTTGCGATGATCTCAGCATCATTAAAATTGTACAGATATGGAATATTGAACTACATGAACTACAGGTGAAGGACAGTCATTTTGGCATAATTAGCAAGCAGATCACTACATTTGGTGACACATCAAATTTCTTACTGCATGTAGGATAGGAAGTCACATTTTAGACATGTTCACCCCAACCAAGAACAAACTGAATGCAATAATTCCAAGGTAAAAGAACAACTAGGCACTGATTTCTGAATGGATTTTGCAGGAACTGAATTTCTGGCCCTTGATATTCACAGAGAGACAGAACTGGACCTATTACAGTTACGATGTTTTGCTAATTTCAATGTCAAACTCACCTGTTAGGGTACGAGTCCGACTCTCCCTCAAAGTCTTCGTCATCTTCCCACTCCTCCCCATCATTGGACACAGACGCCGCCTTCTCAAGTTTCTGAGCCTTCGATGGTGCGCCATCTGCCTTCGGTCGCTGCTCGTGCAAAAGCTCCTCACCCTTCGAGCCTTTACGATAGAATATCGTACCAGTCACCGTGTTTGTTACAGGCATCTTTTTGGCCGTCCCATCCTGTTTCGACGCGTTCGTGACTTGTGGCTGCGCCTGAGTACCGCCACGTGCAAAGCCAGACTTTGGCGGTTTAGTGATAAGGCCCGGTGACGTGAAATGGTCCTTCGAATTAGAGACAGTATCAGTTGGAATGTGTATAGCGGTTGCTTCAGTTTTTGTGCTTCGAATACTGGAATGTTCATCTGGATCGATTTTCTTGATATTCTCCTGTGTCGTCAGATCGCTGACCTCACTGTACGGTTTGGTAGGAGTGTACCGTGGGTTCCGGACTTTATTCGCAAGTGGCTGGGGCGAACCAGTCATGGCTTCCCGAGTACTAATAGGGCTCGGAGGTCTGAATATGATATCCCTGTCACGTGAAATTTTCGTCGGCGATGCATTTATCGTGTTGTTATTTTTATTCCCTGCTGTGACGTTTTTATTTACGTAAGCGCCGTTATTTAAACTGTTATACTGTTGCTGTTCTATTTTGTAACTCTTCGTCACATTCGTGGAATTCACAGTAGTGGCGCCGTTAGCATGTGACTGCTGTTTACTGTCAAGTAATTCCGTCTTCAATACGTACACCTGCGCGTTCTGCATTTTCGTCGCATGGATGGAGTTCTTAGCGCCAGCATCATTCATTGCAAATTTCCGCATGAATTCACTCGATGCTGCAGTCTGCTGCCGAACTTTTTCCTCAGCTTTTACTTGTGTTGGGGCCTGTAGGATCATTTCCTTCAATGCGACTCCCGCTGACCCATCGTCCTTACCATTTCCAGAATTGAGCGCAGTTTCGCCATTAGGTATGTTTTCATTTTCGGAGTCAGATTCTTGAATGATGCCATTGGCAAGGGGATAATTGTTTGAATTGTTATTGTCTGAATCTGAGTTGTCAGCAAAAGTAACGGAATGTCGGGAATTTGAACTACTTTGGCTTGCCGGACGACCAGCGGCAGAGGGTGGTCGCAAAATAGAATGACGAGGTCCCGAAACGTCGGATTTTGGCGGACTGTCAGAAATATCTCGTAAAGCACTTTGCGGTCGCATAAAACTATTCGTCTGTATTGAGGCACTGGTGGCAATACTGGGGTTACTGGCACTAGAGGTAAACGGAGTGGGTTGGACACGACTTGGTGACACCGACATAGAACTTTGAAAGAAATTCGAATTTGAATTCTGGCGCTGCGGAGATAGTACCGGCTGTGGGTTGGCAACATTTCCTTCCAAGTCCTTGGCACTAAGCGGCCGAGCATATGGGTTTCCACTGATTTTCGTTGGGGACGAATATCCCAACTTTGCGATGGAATCCATATTGATTTGAGCATTGCGTGCTGGCAATTCGCGGAATGGTGCTGAGATCCCACCATATTTTAAAGACTGTAAGTTTGCCTGGGTGAAGAGAGGCATTGGATTCGTTATCGGTGAGCTTATCGTGCTGTACTTGAGGACAGGTTTGTCCGCTTGCTGCCGCAATGGCAGCTGCTTGCGAAAATCATCCATTCCGGACATGTTAGTTTTTTACCACTTCAATTCAAATGGCATCATCTAATGCTACGCTTTATTTTATCCATCATCGCTGGCTGCAGTAGGAAGAGGTTAGGCATCTGAAATTATAACAAAAAGATCAGACACAATTTTAATAATTTTCAAACAAATCTTCCTGAAAGAATGGGGATAACGCAAACAGGTTTAAAAACCACAACACAATTTTCCATGTTTCAGTGATAACGTTTCACACAAATTAACACCACAGCATTGATCTCAGACATTTTCATCCGGACCACTTGTCATCAAGAAAATTATAGCCAACTTTGTAACCAAGCATATCACATGTTCCTCTAGCAACAATGTTATATTATGGTTTACGACACCACCTGAAACCTAGCACTTAGGAAATTGATCGGCGTCAACCAAAATTCAATCAATCACGAAACTGTGATAAAACGTAATGAAGTTGGCGTGTTCAACTTTCACAGTCCATCACTTGCTGCCATAGAAACCATCATGGTTTTTGCTAATCTATGGACTGAAATAGCAACATGTTACACAACACCTCCCGCACAATCATGCTGCTTTTTTCATGAACCCACACAAGTGCTGGCTGCTGCCATTTAGAGATTTCTGTTCTGCAACAAAATGACGGCTACTATATAAATAACGTTCTTTAGCTGCCTGTGAAAGAAGGTTCATCACCGCTGTCTCTCTTCGATTTTGATGATGACCTCGAAGCAAAGCCCTGAGGGCTAAAGACCCAAACTAAGTGAAACATGAGATATGTTGGTTTTCATACAGAAATGGCTTTGAATTTGATCCCCTAAAATCCTGTTTGGTTTTGAGGCAAGGATAAAAAACCAAACTTAAAAGAAAAGAAATCTGACCAGTAGTTCGCCATCCAGAGCCCAAATAATGCGGACATAACATTAATAATTGCACCAAAATAATAGGCGTGTAACCCCCCCCCCCCCCCCCCGCCCCCCACACACAGTGTCAGTGACTCACGACAGTGTCACGTCCACAACAAGTCAACATGTCGGACAAGGTCTTGACAATAAATGAGGATCGTCCATGTTGGCTTGCAACTTTGAAAATGCCTTACAACCCAGTGGACACTGTTTAAGATGACTCCCGTCAGTGTCAACAGGAGGAGGTCGCCTTGGGGACTGGCGAAATTAGAAGTATAGAAAACTGTGTACTGATGACCGATCGATGGATCTGATTTGACATCGTTTGAGAACAACTAGTTCTTCAGTATGAAAAATACGGCTTTGATGGACAGTCCGACAGAAACTTACCAACTAAATTTAACTGTAAGAATTTTCTAATCATCAGATATTGTCACTCAGCTATGAAAATACGAGAAATCGGAGCAAAGAAATCCAAGTTTTTTGAAGAGTGCAGCCATGTTGTAAACTCCACTGCTGAACCAAGGCAACATTGTACCACGTGACTAAAATTACCCAATTAGAAGAGAGGTAACGTAAACTTCATCCAATCAGGGCGCCTAATACAAACGTTCTTGGCAGGTGCCCGTCTCCCGATTGGGATAGATCACTCTCCAAGCGTCGTCAACGGTGATCATTTGATGTCAGGCCTCACTCGACCTACTGTCTCTGGCACAATTTCAGCGGCTGCATGTAAATTGGACATTTGGCCCGGCGCCCGGGAGATTGGGGATAAATTGGGTCAGCCCTGCCATCTGACGGAATGATTCTGAACCAGTTTTGTATCTCATGTACCGGTAGTTGTGCCTCGCCATGCACGATTGGTATAAAATTATAATCAAGACACTTGTGATTCCTGTGCGAGGGGAATATTAATGGTCTTTATACCTTGGCCTTTGGTATGCTATGCAAAAGAGGAAAACTAAGGCAGTTGTATATTTGAAAATCTATTAAATAATCAAGAACTACATGTACAAATAGTAAAAGTAATCATTAATCTTAAAGTTTAGTAGCTTGCTTTTTCTTTCTAAAAATGAAAAATGCTTGTCCTTAACCCGCTAGTACCCACTCAAAAGTCCCTGACCTAGAAGAATTAGTGCCTCGAGTGCAGCATGACTGCATGTCTTGTTCTCTAGAGTGAAGGGCAACTGATTGATCCAAACAGGAATACTGTTAAAATATACTATGTCGTCTGATGTGACAGTACAAAATGAAAATTCCACTACCACCAAAGTATAACAACTACCAGGTAATCTTCCATAGCTATAATTTTCTGATTAAAAACAGATTCCTCAATTTCCTGGCTCGAAGTATAAGTACAGGGAAGACCTCACAAACCCATTTTTTAAAAAATATCAGTGACCATAATTACTTCACTGTTTCGTAAGTTGACAAGATTGCAATTAAAAGAACCTCGGTCAAAGGATGGACAAATAATCACTGATTAACACAAGCACCAAATTTGTTCTCTGATTTTGTCTGGTAACATGATTGATGGAGTCATTTGGTCCAAGGAAGATACGATCACCGAGTCTGTGGCAATGTTTCTGAAAATAATAGGAGTTGTGATGAGAACTATTGTTCAATTGTTAGTTTCCAGGTAATTAATTGCACAATTAGTGTGTCATCCAAATAATCAACAAAAAATGGGTAGATAAGCAATAATCTGCTGATAAAATGGAACATATCTCCTGGTTTTCCGGGTTTCAATACTTTTTGGTTTTCTGGTTTCAGTATCTTGTTTGAAAAGTTACCTGAATTATTTCATTCCATATTTTGTCTTTAATTCTTCTACTTTGGCGATATATGCCTTTTCAGCATCCTCTTTGGAAGTTCCTGAAGAAACAAATATAGATATTTACAGAAACATGTATGACTATGCAGCATGCCTTGAAATATTATCCTCAGTTCATCGCACCCACTAAAAATATTTACAGGAGTTTATCGGAGCAGGAGTGATCATTTCCTTCTCCTGGCTGCCACTGATTACTCATTCAAGAAAAGTCAATTATCGATTCGTTGGAATGTTTGGAGGAATTGTGGGTAAAATTGGGTCCGCCATTTATGCAGGTTGTGCGAGGCTTAGCCAAGGCCGAAGGGGATATGGTAAATACTGGCTTACTAGCAATACTGCAGCCCCTGAAACAAATAATTACAGCTGATCCTAAAATATGATACCTACCCTTTTTGCTGTCCCATTTATCCCATTTTGCTTTCCCCGTGAAATCTAACATACCAGGCCGGGCTGCAATGCAAGGGAAATGACATAGTTAATGCAGGTTATTAGATAGAACATTGGTGGACGATTTCGAAGAAGTTTGTTTTGGTGTTGACCAGTCATGGCGGACACCTCTCTGTTATTATAAGGACACCCTCTCTATAATAAAGGACACTTGTTTAGGTCCCGCAATCAGGACACCTCCCTGTTTAGGTCAGTCCCGAGGGTGTCCTAAATAGAGAGGTTTTATTGAATGGAACAAATATTTTGAAAGGCAGTTCACCTGTGTTGCAATCTCCAACTGTGACTTGCTTATAAAAGGCATAAATTTCTAACTTTTCATCATCTGTTGGGCTGGACGCAAGATTCTTCACTTGTTCGGCTGCAGTTAGGAAGGCCTAGAAAGAGAAATAATAAAAGGAAAAGTCAAAGTGTTCTCAAGATTGACCTGCCAGGCTATATCAAGGGAAATAGCCAACTGATCACCTACCACAATGACAGTCTTCTTGTTGCCAATGTTGGCCTACCCATGAGCACAGAGATTTGAGGCAAAACGCGCTGATTAGGCCTACAAGAAATTAAAAATTCCACACATGGGCTATGCATGCCACTGAGTCAGCCCACTGCTGATCTACTTTTTTGTTGAAGGAAAAAACGCCACCGCTTTCATCAATTTCAGCATTTCAGGAACAAGGCATAACACCAAGACTTTGAAATAATAACACAACGATATCATAATGCATACCTCAGACATTGTGTGGGTTGAAATATATATTTATTCGAGAGATAACAGCGAATTTGTGGGAGGTTCACGCCTCGTTATTTAGCAAAGCCGGTATCACGTGATAATAAGAATTCCGGTTGTTTCGCTCCCAAAGCTTTTCGCCCCCAGTCGTTTCGCTCCAAATCGAAGTCGTTTCGCTCCCTGAGATTTTTTGTTGAGTACAAGTGTCAAAGAGATGTGCTTTCCGGGGTTGTCAAATCTAGAAAGAAAGAATCGTTTGGTCATCTGCTGTGTGATCGTTGGCAGGTCACTGCTCTTTCGTTATCATTCGTCGGTCGTCAGGAGTGTGATCCTGGGCCGGCAAAGTCTATCTTCTCTTGAAGTCATACCATGAGTCGAGATTTGTACGGTGTACAATATGGTGACCACGCAGGAGACTAAATCTCATGCACACGGGGTTATAAAACCCGCGACACTGTATGGAGTATCCTGAGGTAATCAGGGGTTAATGTTAGCGTCCACCCCCACCCCCCAACAGGCTTTAACAAGCTGAATGAACTCACTGACCTCCTTGGGACCTGTGAAAATAACAGTGACCAAAGAAGCGACGCGCACGTGCCGTGTAACTGACGCAAAATAAATACCAATGTTAATGATAGAGACATGGAAAAAGCAGCGCAGTGTTTTTGGCATTTAAAAGCAATTGAACAAAAAAGGAAAGAAAAAGGTTCGTGCACACATTGCATCGGGCTGAAGAACGAAAATTATCAACATTACAATGAAAAGCACCCCCATTTTGATTAAAGTTTTCCTTTTTAATCAAACATTCGGATCGTTAAATTGCTGGCGTATCACGGATGCGAGTGAAATGTGATAGCTGAAAATGAAAGCTTAATTCAGAAAGTAAATACAGCCATGTTGACAGAAATAGCAAAGCGGTCACGTGCACGAGCAGCTGCGCGCGTGCGTTCTCTAGTAATATGGCCGCCATCATGTCGTCTGCCATGTTCATTAGAGACCCTGTGGATTATGATCATTCGGAAAGACATCTTGAAATAGTGAATCCATAATATTTTGTCAATACAATGTTAATTGAAATTCTGCGGAATAGATGAGATGATGAAAATCTTCATTCTCCATCATGATTCTTCATCGTATTCGGCGAAATTGGTATCAAAGTGGGACGTGACCCCGCATGCGCAAAGATGTCAAAATGGCCGCAATTGAAAGCGCGTTGCAGTGCGGATCTTCAGTTTCCTCTCTAAGTATGTGTCAATGATCTCACAATACCCGCATGCACCCTCCTTCCCGTTGATGGCGAGATAATATTTGGTTGTGCGTGATTTCTGGAGAATTTGCTGGGGATTTGTGGTATTGGCACAATTACAGGTGCTCTATTCAATTCTCATCATTCCGTATTGCTTGGCAAACCTTTTTCCGCCACGGCGGGCAAACAGTGATTTTTGAGATAATCGCATGCAACAAAAATCCCGCGTTTGCCGACAGGTCGTCGTCGCTGCGACAAGATTTGTTGAAGCCTCCTGGGTCTTTGTCTCGTCGTAAACTAGTTTAAGAGAGGATAATTTACAAGAATATTGCATATTGCGAATGAATTAACACAGGACACGACAGTAGTCCTTATCGTATAATACGTATACACAGTAGTTCTTCGTTCGCAGGGATGGCGAAACCTGCCTATTCTAGAACAGCCAATGGTTCATAAGAAGCCAACCCAACCCATCTATACGCGACTGACATAAGTGTCAATTTCTATTTACACAATATCATCTTCTCGTTGAAGCTTTAAGAATAGTGTTCGTTTCCATATAGCCACTGCACCCACACTCGGGTCGAGTACCATTTCATCAAGGGTGCTTCACCTCCGACAATGATGTGAAAAACAATGGCGTCGATGCCCCCTATATGACATCCGAGACTATTAAAAATTGTCATCAATTGAAGAAGCGTGCAGGTGTACACTGTAACGGGAAGAGTTGGATGACTGAAAGTGAAGAGTGAATTAGTACCTTTCCGAACTACAATGATTATTTTATAACTTTGTATTTTGGTATGGATTACGCGCACTTCGGGAAGCAATTTGGTGAGACTCCCGGTCGTCTCGTGCAATTGTGGGAAGGGCTGACTGAATAGCGCTTCACCAGAGAAACCAACCAGAGGGCGGAGAAGGCTTCCTGTCAAGTTAGTTTTCGTATATGGGTCAATAAGACCGAGGTTTTTCGATATGAGGAACCTTTGCTCATTGGATGTTACAAGAGGTTCACGAGACGCGCTAAACCGACTAACGAGCGTGAACCTAAGTACATGTATATACAACGTTTTCATACATGAAAAATATTGACACATGAAAACATTGTAAACGCGACATTAGTTATTTATAAGACCAAAAATCTACAGCTGACCCCATGTGAGTCCCTGATACGCAAACTATTATCTGAATTATACGTGAAGTCAAGATTGCGAGTCTTCAGCATCCTGTAGTGCAGTCTCGAACAATGACATGACTTATTCATCCTTCGAAGTGGGGGAAATTTCAGCCGAATCAGAATGTATCGTTGAATATGTCAAGAGTCAATCGAATGATTATTTAAACATGTCATTCAATTCTCTACAAAATCATCCTCTTCAAGATCTTTCAACTCTCTCTCGATCGCAGACTTGACGATGACTTTGGAGGGTATACTTCAAGCGACGCACGAGCCTCGCAGGTGCATCTGTTGACACACGTGACCCGGAAGTACTTCGTTTGGGCTTCTCGCGAGATTCGATGAGACTTCCTGTGTTTGAAGTTGCCTCTTCCTGTCTAATGTTTTTTGTGTTCTCGACTTGTAACGACTGTGAATGATTATAAAGGAATAAACATGAAGGTCTCATGTAATTCTTGAAAATACATAATTTTCACATTGCTTTTTTGTACACTATCTCCAAATAAGGGAAAATAAAACAGCGTCTGTTGGACATCTCTCTTGTTGTTATTAACGACTGAGACTGAGTTGTTTTTACCACTATTAACGCTAGCGTTAACTTAACCTGGCGTTAAATCTATGGATTTAACTCGTGAAGGAGATAACGCCTAGTTAATTTGACAAAGTTTGCTTCGAACAACAAGGCACTCACTGGTGTTAACTACCCGCCTTCAGGATTAGTTAGGTTACCGGTACAAGTTATTGGCCCAATGGTTTCTGTCGGGATCTTGATAGCCGTGATGTTTATAATCCTTACAGACAGAGGTATCAGCCTCGATTTTCAACCAGTTAAAATCTGAAGAGATCTTCGGCGTTCAAAAGAACACCCACTCGTCCCTGGCAAGATCAAGTGTTTCATCCCTGAGAGATTAAAAGTCACAATAGCAGATCTTCCAAAATGACCATGTGGTATGGTATTTCACAACGTTTTAATACCCGCGGACATATGGTGAGCATTTTTATATCAAATCTGAAGAATTCTGCAGGGACGTGTCGTTCAAAACAGTCCTTTGTATCACCGTGGGGATTTCTCTTCCCATTGTGCCATCTCGTGTCTTCCTCTTTGAGAGAATTGAACTTCAATTGAATTCTTAATTCAAGGCATTTTTTATGAACTCGACACCAGTTCGCCCCAATAATTCGTGGATATCTAATTGAAAAATGCTGTTCCAGTCTCCCTGATCAGCTGGTTGGATGTCTCGACCAGTGACGGGCCATTGATAGAGGTGGGATGACAGTAGGTTGAGTAAACTCTCGGGTCAGCCTCAAGTGGCGCGCGGGTCGAGAAACAACCTGCCACTCATGTTTAGAAGCCTTGGGAAATTCAGAAGATCAGATTTTCATTCCCGATCAGCTCCAAACGACCTGTCTTGAGAAACTGGCATCGGTACTGGTGACATTTTGGGAATCAGTTAACCGTTGAGACTTCAGATGAGCCCGTCACGTGACTGATTTAAGAGGAGTTTGAGTTACTATGCTGTATTGCGCATCTCCCTTCACTCGCGTAGTGATACTTGAAATATACCACTTTGCTCAAAGCTATTTTAATGCAGATCAAGATCGACTTATCAGCCCAATATTTGGGTACTTTATGGAAGGTGATCGAATATTCATGAATTTGTATACGTCATTGATATCATCAAATACTGGTCCTCCATTGTTAATCAAGTCCTTCGGATCTACTGTCTTTGGCCAAATAACCAAGTAAGTGCAAAACTCTTCTTAATTGGGGCCCTTAACTGGCGAGATTTGAGAACAATTTCTCCAACTTTCTCATCCAAAGAATAAAACAAGAGATACTTCACCGCTAATTCGACAATTAATTTTGACTCTGCACACCACTCGCGCCGGTGTCGGCCATTGTTCGCTTCCATAAAAAACGCGAACTGTGGCGCACCTGATCGGACAAGCAGACAATGCTGAGGTAGAGATCAATTTTCGAGGGTTGTGATAATGAGACTCATAATGCTTTATAATGACTCTAATGATTTGTTTTCTAAGTCTCATTTACGGGCGTTTCTCTCGTCTTGTTTTGTCCGCAAGTCAGGTGGCTCTGGCTCTTGTGTGACAGGTCCGTGGAACCCGACAAGCACGTGCGCAAACCGCAGTCGATATGCGTGTTTGCTTATACATAGTATTAATTCGTTTTAATTTCAATATAGACCAGTATATATTGGAGGGTCATTGAACCCAAAGAGGACAAAAAGTGCTTTTTAAACAAAGCGGGGCATTCTTTTTCGATCTTTTGTAAAGCTGCAGCTTTTAACACAGTAAATTTCATTGGATTTTTTAAAGCTGTACTATATATACGTAACTGAGCAAATCATATCTTTTTTGGGCCCAAGAGACATGAGGGTGATACTAGAATATCCTTCGACTTCAAGATGGTAAAAAACAATACGTCTTCCTCGTAAATATTGGCGACAACGCCATTCAGTAAATTGAAATTCAATCAATTTATTCATTATGTTCTGGGAAGTCTATGACATAAGTCACCTGTGTCGCTACTGATATCAGTTCGCGAGCCCGTTGTTTACCCCTCTACTTGTCGTGATCTTCCTATCATAAAGGCAAACACTTGACCGCCTGGACCAACACGGCACATGTGCACGGTGGCGACACGATCCGCTGACGCCTCGCGAGACGTCGCACGTGGGCTGACTCCCAGGCCCATTTGACCGGTATGTACCAGACCGGTTTTTTTTGGAGGGGGGAGGTGTTGAGAGATTTCAGCTCTGATTCAGCTACGGAATGGTCGTCTGGAGGCATACTCCGACGCAGTGATGTAGAGTGTGGTGAGGCGTTCCAATTGTAATATGCTTGAATATTATGTCTGCTTTGGAGAGTGCTCCGGAAGTTCAGAATGTATAGGCCACGACAAAAACTGTGGCGTAATACACAGCAATATCGTCTGCCATCTTGTTTGCAAAATAGATTGTGATGAAAACACAGCAATAATGGCATTAATGATGAAATCAGTCCATTTTACGCTTTTGTCGATGGCTTGTTTCGCATACTGAACTTCCAGCGGTGTATTGCCCCCATAGCCTCCGCGCGCGTAGTTTGGAAGCTGGACGATGTCAAAACATAGAGGGTCAATATGCTTGTTTCGGGATCCTATGTCACCCCGACTTACATAATCATAAAGGAACTTGACAATATCTGCGAATTGTAATTTTGAAAGGGGTGAAAAGTTCCCGAGTCCGCGGAGTATCGTGACCTTTCAAGTACCCCCTCGAGAAGTTTCAAGTATTGTAATCCATTTTGTAGCTGTTCATAAAGTCATACAGCATCCGTTTACGCGTTGACTGTGATTGGTAAGTGTCTTTAAATACACAATGTTTCACATTGATAACAAGATAAACGGACACTTCAAATTGTAATTCATCATTTGAAATGGAGTATGGCATCCTTTACGTTGCCGGTCTCCCAAACTTGACAATTCGTGAATGTTGGAAGTAATGCATGGACAATACGACTTTCATGATATAGCGGCATGCAGTGTATAGGCCTAGTTATTTATGAATACATTTTCGTGGACAAGGGACAGACAGCGATATTTTCGCAATATTGAGGTGAAAGGTTGCTAGGGAACCAACTGTGGCAGAGACGGTAGGTCGAGTGAGACTTGGCGACCATGATCACCATTGACGACGCTTGGAGAATGAATCAATACCGATCCAGTTTATATCAAATTGTTCCGCGAACTGTTTAAAAACGAACTTGCACCAGAGGACTGGCACTGGGAGATATCTTGGTGACCTCTGAACCTCGTCAAATATCCATAAAATTAGTTTACCACCGGAGCCGAACTTGAAAATCCTGCTCATAGAGCGTGTGTAACACGCATGCGTTGAATAGCGCTAGCATGTTTACATATTGCCGCGTCAGCGCACATAACGAGCAGCAGAGTGGCGCAGTGGAAGCGTGCTGGGCCCATAACCCAGAGGTCCGTAGATCGAAACTACGCTCTGCTAACATTTTTCCTTCCTTTTTATTTTTATGCACTAGCATTATTATCTTTTTTTTTGGTTTTTTTTAAATCGCCAAAGGAAAATAAAAATGCACTTAACGTTACACAAAATGGCGTGCAGTGCAGTTATCATGCAATGCATGCAAATTTGCTGAAACTTTTTGGTATTTATAGTATTTGCATATAAGTCTATAACTACACAACCGCAACGTTAAACTTTATATTCAGCGCGTAAATAAATTTTCAAAACAAATTACACAAATCAAAAAAAGTTAAACCTCAGAGTAACCTTGCCTGATTGAACGAACGGCGCAGGCTTTAGGGTGTGTTGATAATTTGTCTTCCATCGGTATTTTCGGAGGAACAAAACACCAATTCAGTTGCTGTTCGCATAGCAACAGGTTTAATTAAATTACCCACTTCAAACCAGACACATATCGTCCGGTATACCGTCTGGCCAGTTTGACCGTCCACTCAACGTGATTTGGTGTCAGGGTGCATGGTATTTTTGGTAAAACAAGTCAAAAGAATATTTGGCAAGACACATTGGAATGCCTGTCGTTTTTGCAGAACGTGAGTTGTTTAGTCCGACCAGAATATTGTTCATCAGGCATTGCTTCTTATTACAACTCCATACCTTAGGCTTATTGTTCAATGATCGTCTAGGGATGTATAGCAAGAGAGACCCAAGTCTTTAATTTCACCATTACAAATGGGGGGGGGGGGGGGGATGCGCCAAACGCCAACTCGTCAGTTTAAATTGGTGGGGTAGTCGAGGTGACAGGTTGGGGTGGGATGAGGGCGAGGCTAAACACTGGTAAAGTAGCTGGAATGATTGAGACAAAAACGTATGCATGTATTTTCAAATTATTTTCATAATTTAATTCTACACTATATATACACGTATGCTCAATAGAAATTTACACAAAACCTTTGCATGTATAAAAATTCATCAAACAATCAAAAAAATAATTTTTAAAGTTTACAAATATACAATGTTTATTTACAAGTCTTAATGAAAAACACTTTGTTTTCAATCTTGGAATGTTTAAGATGGAAAGGTATATTTCAGTTCCACTAATTGCCGCTAGAGTGCAGGCATATCTTTCCCGCGGAATATGCACGGACTTCTACCAATATTTCAGGTTGCAGTAGACAGTACAGAAAAATCTTTTTAGCACGAACATGAATGTATAAACTCGTTATTCATTCTTTGTAAGAAATATGTGATTGTCAAGCTTCACATGTAAAGCTTGGGTAAAAATGCAGTTGTTGTAAATCTTATTCAAAATGAACACAGTGAGAAAACGAGGTTGAAAATGCATGATCAAACTGGGGCCCATAAACCCGGGCCTATAAATGCCTTAAAATGTATTAAAGCAAAATTGCTGTTTATCTCCCCGATATGGGAAGCACATAGCCAGCGTGCATGTAAATGCAGGAGGCAAATGACCAAAGAGGTATGTGTAGGCTCTACTACCAGGCAGCACTGTAATGCTGAATGATTTTACCCCTAATGAGAATCAGAGCACAAGATGTAAATTTAGAAAATAACCGATTCCTACAAACGTTTTTAAATGCAGTTGTCGTACAAAATTTAAGTACGTTTAAATGAGAAAAACAAACGTTGGTCTGTATGATATATGCCTCATAAGGTGCCTCATAGGGTGCCTTGAGAAATGTCAAAAGCGCCGCATTCTGGCACCCTAGGCTGTTTTTAAGAGAATTTCCAAGGAATTGGGGTGCTGTGTGGTGGCGATAGCATACTGATCATGTGAGTGAGTTCATCCAATATCATCGTTTAATTCATTTGAGTCTGGCAATTAGATGTCAGTTGTGTCGTCCGTGTCGTGGCTTGGCAGAGATGAGCAATGTTTCTAATCAGCTTTCGCTTATAAAGTTGCATATATTAAATGTTCGCTTATCTACATTTATTTACAATGTCTCGATATTCTAAGGCTCCTTCTTCATTTTCCTGGAGGGAAATGTCAAGAACTTCAACAGTGGAACAATCAGATTGTCGTAAGCCAGGTTTCTAATTGTCTAAATGACTAGCACCATAAAAGAACGTCTCTTTCACTCTTTTTTATGGACGATTATGGCAGACAGCGTGGTCTCTCTGTTTTGACCCAAACTCCAGCCCGGGCCTTATCTATAGAACGCGACAGAGGCCATTTGATAGAGAATTCTCTCTATCAGCGCAGCACCAGTCTGCGGACGAGTTAGTTGCTGCTACGAGCGACGACAGTCAAGTATCATCTATCTGTCCATGCATCCGTTTTGCTTGGCGAGCTTTTGCCTTCGCCTGCGGTTGACAGCATGCACTGCCACTGACCCGAGATGATCTGCTCCTGTGCAGATTTGGGTTTTATTGCCATACCTTCATTTATAACCCATGGAGTTTTACCATCAAGTGGATTATACGAGATTTCATGAGTCCATAAAGTCCGTATCGCCAGGGTGTTGCGGCATCCATATTTTTGCTGACAACGTATTATTCGGACCTAACTTGGGTAGCTTCTCATCCGTCCACGAGAGGGAGTGGCCGTAGAGTGGTGTCACGGGGTTGAAGCCATCGATGTAGTCGAAATCCGGTAACTCTGAAAGACATAACGATAAAGAGATTTTGAGTGAAAATGTTGAATTCATTCGAACAATAAAGAAATGCAGGCCTAATGATAGTGATATTGTTCATCTCCGATCCTGACCTGGTTGTTTTGTCACTAACGCTGGGGTTAACTTATCTTCATTGGCGTTATCTCCGTCAGCCATTTGATATAAAAGTGATCAAGAAAAGAAAATTCCAATGATTTCTTGTACAAATGTTGCCATACACCCTTTGTTTTTCACTGATGGTTTATCGATGTAGTTATTGCTAAAAAGGCTAGCCACTTGACATCGGTTGTGATACCACTGGAAAGGGAAGGGGGACATGTTTATTTTGCAATCGACGCACTCCGACACTGAGGTGCAAGAAGTTCAAAGGGCCTCCGCAAACAACGGAACTGCTAAGTACATATGGCAGGAAAATATAAGTATATTGTTTGAGATTTGTAAGGGATACTTAAGTCAATTAATGGCATTGTTTCTAACGTGTAAAGCTCATTCATTGCATTAGGAGAATAATGGCAAGTGTTCAAGTAGCCGGAATAATACTAACGCGGCCGTGCGAACCAGCCTCGATAATTTCCCGTTCCGCTTTTTATGACCACTTGTTTTTGCAAATGGCGGTGTTGGTTTAGCAATAATATTTATGTTTTCGGTGGCGTTTTTGGTCATTGTTTCTTTACTAACCGATCATTTAGTACTTAATAGGCCATGATTAAGACACAGAATGAAATTCTTTCCGACGCGATTTAACTTAGACCTTTTTGTTTCTGTATACGGACTCAATTACCGACCCATTGTCTATCAGTTAAATTCCAAACGAGCCATGAAAATAGTTGATGCCCAGTTGGAAAACTTTGGTGTAGGGGCTTTATGGTGAGAAAAACTGCTTTCCTATCGATTAGCTACAGGGTTTTCTTGCTGACGCGGGGAAACATGCTGTGGTATTTTCGATGATGTTTTACTTCGCTCGAAAGGATATCTTGCTTCCTTGATAAATGCATATAACATGAAGGATTTTCTAAATCACCATTGTTGCATTCCAAGGCAATGCACACGAAATCCTAATGTACAAATGCTGCGATTTCAGATTAAACTCGCCAAGTGAAAATTATTTCAGATTAAATCGAATTTGTTTTATATTAAATTGGTTGTAAAGAATCTAGCATTTGCTATTCCCAAATTCATATGAAATCTCGAGAGTGGCCCATGCACGCGATATTTCCAGAAAGAGATTCGTCAGATTTGACAGACAGGCCACACCACGCCCACATCATCGCCCCGAACAATAGCCACGCGCCGATGATATGCCACTCACGCGGAAGACGACGGATGAAAAGCCCGCCTTGATAACGTGTGGTCGCGATAGCTGAAGGCAATGCATTTTATGAGTTAAAAAGAAAAAAGTTTACATGATGTATCATAAAAATATTGTACTAATCACAAGAAAACTGTCATACTTATTTCATCAAAAAAAAGAAAAAAAAAGATAAATGTTTAAAATTACACTGTATGAAATTTGTTCTTATTATTTGCTATTAATAAAACATTTTGCCAATTTATGATTATGGTGAGATAGGAATTATTTTCCCAATGTCCTTTTAAAAGATGACCACTGATCTTTGTAATGGACCATTATTCATCGTTTATCAGCGAACTTACATCTCCAAACAAAAGTCGGCCGTAAAAAATTATAAAACATCTAAAAAATACCGGTTTGTATCTTTCGACAGTGCGGTATCTGACCCCGAGGCTCCTTACTGTTAGCAACACAGCGGCGACCCTCAAAATCCACCTGTTTTTACTGTTAATCTCTTTAAACAGTCACCCATTGGAAACACCTTTACAAAGACCTCTTGGATTTAGCATAAAAGGAACCAAGCTCGACTTTAACGTGATTATCTTCGGTGACATATTGTAAGGTTGGTTACCTTTATTTACTGAATTTTAAGTGTTATTGTCAAAAGTCTTAAAACCTATAAAACGAGCATGGAAACAGTGATAAAAAAATACTAACGCTGTATTTTGCAAAAAGCCGCCAAGATTTTTCTCTCATCTCCCCATTAACAGTGACCAAGGATCAAGTCTAATGCACGGTTCATTCAGAAGTTGTATTAATCTTTAGTTAAATCGTTCGAAGTATACTTAGAATTATTTTTCGTTGTATGACGATCACTTTTAATTGGTACAATAATTTCGCTAACATTAATTTAAGTAAGATTTCGACAGACACCGTCCCGCAAGTTTTTTTAAACACGATGGTACACTGTGCATAGTGAAATCGTGCGTTTTCATTATCAGCGTCACACATACTATTGCTTATTGTCTTGCATACGAGTTTGTGCATTCAAAGTCCAGTTATGGTTTTTTTTAAAACAAGGTTGTTTTTGTACATCTTATTTGTCTGACCGCTAAGATTATGTCCACACACAACAATTCCGAATTTACCTTTTCAAAGCGCCAGTCTTAGGTCTAAATTATTTAACTACTGTCTTGTCAATATTGATGATCTTTCTAAATTCGGTGATAATTATGAGATAACGAGTATTAATTAAATATGCTAACTAGTGATTAGGAAAAAATAAAGCTATCTATGTCACTTAATGCGGTAGGTAATGACCAAAGTATTTATTTTGTAACGAGGAATATTGAGGTGACAGTAATCGGACTTTGAGACGCAATGCACTGGCAACGTTTTCAATAGACGGACAGACGCACTTTGACAATGTTGGAAAGTTGCTTTCAATGTTCCCATGATGTGGTCAACACCTAGAAGTGGTAACTGAGAGATGTTGAATAAGGTAGAAGGTAAAATGAATACCGGTAATTAGCGAATCTTAGTGAATAATTAGAGGTTGGGATGACAATATCCTTTTTTAGGCGGAGCTGCTGCACTTTTGGCCCAGGTGACTAATTATTTATAAGACAAGTATCCCTCAAGAACGTGTTTGGGAAGTGGCGATATGGTAAATGGACCCTATTGAAAGAAACGGAAAAAAGTTTTGCTTTTCTTTGTAGGTATTGTTTCAGTTCAACTACTTTTCAGTACATTGTGTATCCATTCACACGTAATGTCTTGAGGGACCCCAGGGCAATGTTTAAGGGAAGTGACTAATTGATTGCAACCCCTCCAAGATGCAGAAAGGAAAAGTGTGATGGATGAATGAAGCTTTTAGTGAACGACGTAGGCTAACCTATTGTCCTAGGTTGGAGAAATCCAGGTGGACATCTCTTGAGCATTTCAGCAAAAATGTTAAGTCTTGGTAGATTTATAAGTACACCGTATAATAAAGATAATATAAGAAATTGCAAACAGCTTATTACTTTCCCATTGACACTTCGCCATGTTAACCTTGGCATCAACTTCATGATATTTGCATCTTAACACAGAAGGCTAGGAGATTACAAAGTTTGGATTGGACCTATTGTGGTTAGATCGATATCTTGGAATGAAATTCTTGGGAGTTGTAGTTATCGTAATAAAACAAAAATGAAAATGAAAAACTGAATAATTCCTTACCTGGTAAATGACACTTGATTATCACTTTCTGTTTCTGAACCGCAGCTTTGCCGAAGCCAGAATCGCCACATGACTTTAAAACATCCGCTAACTGCTGAATATAGTCAATCGCTGAGCGCAAAGTGTCCACTTTTGACATCTTCTTGTCAGCTTTTGCCTCCGGGATCCTCTCCCGTAAGCCCTCGAACGCATCGTTGATGGACTTCATTCGTTTCCGTTCACGTTGGTTCGCCGCATACCGCTGCTGGACTCTTCGAAGTGGGTTCTTACCCTTGACGTGTTTTGATGACGTAGAGTGCTTCTGGAAGTGACGTCCTGACACGTGATTCTCTACGTCACTGTACGAGTAGTTTGAACAGCTTGAAGGAGAGCTGGGGAAGCTTGGACTAGATGGGCCTTCCGATGTGCCGTCTTGGCCAAGTTGAAGATAAGTCCGAGAATCTGTATAGTCGTAGGAGTCATCGCCGAATTCGTCTAATATGCTGTCCCAAACTGCAGTATCCATATTGAATTTGATTACGTAACAATCCAAAATACAAGTCTCTTATCTGCTGGTGAGAAGAATGTAATGAAATGGGTATCTTGACGAAAACGTCCGAATTAAAGAAACTTGATGTCACAGCTAACTGAAGAAGACAGACGATGAAGTGATCGTGCACCTTTGTAGACAGAGTTGAGAATTGGACGGGTGTTTCGCTTGTGACAGATACACGAGTTCTGAGGTCCGCCAGCCACGCGTCCACCTTTTATACCGAATCATGTCAACAGAACCCACGTGGCCAGTGACGCGCCAAGCCAATCGGAATGCGCGTTACATCTAATCGCGTGCTTGGGGACAATGGGTGGGGACGGCGATTTGGGACATTTAAATCTCAATAGCAAAGTTTGCATTGCGCCACCTCGGGAGCTGGTCGGCGTCAGCTGAGCATTTTCAGAAAGTTCCCAACTCACTTTTCCATTCTCCGATGCATCGTTCACCGAAGTGCACACAGAATACACGTAGTGTGATGTGCACCGTTTTTGGCGACGCTGTCGGATATTGGCTACATGACCGATGCTGATATCGACAAAGTCTCTGATTATGACGTCATTTGAGAATTACCGAAAGAAAAGAGACCTTATAACAATCATATGTTGAGTAATTAGTAAGTGCTTAATGTCCAGCATGAGCTTTTGCGATGGCATTAAGAATTGTTTATCATTGCTTGCTAAAATGAGTTTGAATAATTTCGATACTAGACCGTCACAACATTTCTAGACATATAACTGGACCTGAGAAGCTTTACACTAGAGAAGCAGCTTTTTTTCGGCGAGGCAGACTTGGAGATTGCTTCAACACGAGTTGTTAACAGTGACCTGCTCGTTCACTCGGCAATGCATTGCGTGCAGTGTACGCAGGATGCCAATGCAAAATGAGGGAGCAGAGTCTTGCCTCTACAGGTTAATGCACAGGCGACACACGTACTTGACCTTCTTTTGAGGTATCCATCTTGGGAAGTGGACCCAAAGGTTGCGCTGAGCGAATGCCTCAACTACTTGAGATGTCCTTGAAATGCCCTTCACGGGACCCGTGCCCTTTCAACGACAACCTGCTCCGCGCCTGGCCGGCTGCAAGCTCGGCTCTTGGCTCGGCCATACGCGGGAAGTGAGGTATCACAGACTAATTTCCGGGTCTAAAAATGCAGTCGATCAAAAATGCATGATTTGACTCCGTTCCCCTTTGCATTTATAAGCCCGAGGGTCAATCTAAATCACATACTGATTTGACCTATTACATGTACTTGTCTGTTACTTGCAATTCCAGCGGACAGAAGTGTATGGTGATACGTTTGAACCAACGTGCAATTTATAGCGATATACATGTACATGCAAATCGAGATGGAGAGGTTGGTCATGATATTCTAAACCATCAGAGGTATACTCCGTCCCGTCCGTAAACTCCCCTCATTGGTGTAACGGAATCCTGGTCGGCGGAGTGGATCCAAAACTCGAGGGTCAAGATGGTGATGATAGTGTGACGTTAGGAACGGTGCATTACAGACATAAAGGGATGAGAGTCAAGCTATTGATATTTAAAATTTAAATTTCACAGATATGGAGACAAAACATTACAGATCCCCACATCGAAATATCCGGTATTATCGATTACATTATTGTTTGTATGTTGCACAATGTACATAATGTAGCCATGATAAGGTACTGGTATCAGAGGCACGCGAGGATGATTGGCACACCCTCAGCGGTTCGCCTGACGACATTGACGTCAGCCATCAACTTTTCATTTTCTAATCGGCTCGGTCCATGAGTTCTTAGATATGGATGTCGTACATATAACTTAAGATATCGTAGTACAGGCCTGGATGCCAAACTTGTCTTACCAATATATACATTCATTGAAAATCAAAAAGACTACGAACAAAATCAAAACACGCTAAATTGCATTGAATATGGCCCATTCCCTTTCATACCGCTGATTAAAACCTGGTCAGAACCGATTTGTTCTCACAGTAGGGCATCCCCAAACCACTACACGACCGTGTGCATTCATCGACTAGAAGAGGACGCTTCCTAAAACAGTCCTGTGAAAGCCCCAGGGTTTTAATGAAATAATATTTTAACGATCAAACGAGCGTTGCATTCGAATCCACCTGCCGCCATTGGCTGCGCGCGACTCCTAATTAGAATACAATAGGGAGAAACGGAGGAAAGATTAAGAGAAACTCAAGCATGACAATTCGGCGCGGATCAGGTGCAAGATGGCGTGGTTCGAAGTTAATGTGATATTGTTACCGATTATTTACTGTTGATTTTATCCTTCAGAATTTCAATGGTTTAAAGTTGTATTTTCATTAACGGTAAACAAATTCGTCCCGGTTTAAATTCCGATCGTTTCGGTGGGAAATTTGAGCTAATTCTAAATTTCGAATCAAGGGCATCGGGTGCATGCTGCACGCTTATGATGAATATTCTAACGAATACCATTTTGGAAGTTCTTTATTTTTAATTGCGGTTTATTCTTTGCTTATCCCTGGCAAGTAGTCCATTGCATTCAGTTGGCGGTATACCAGACTGTGGACTACGCCGTAGACAATTATCTGCAGGCCGGGTTATTTCACTAATAAGAGTGCAAAACACTCAATTTTTTAATTAACAAGGACATTTAAAAACACCATAAGCTGAGAATAAGCACTCGTAACATCTTATCAGGAAATTTGGCATTATAAGATATGCTGGTACCCCGGTGCAAAATTTTGACAACCACGCTTAAATAAGAGACGAAAAATCGGGAAACTGTGCGTACGTACAACATGAACGGCTCCTTGCCGTTATGTACTCAACAAATGTCATTGTTTCTTCGTGGGATCTTTTATATATTTGCATCCATTTTAAACGCACTTTTGTCTCATCGTTCATACTTGCTCAAAAGGTCAAAGCAGTGAGGAAGCACTTGAAAAACACCAACAATGCGGGCACGCGTGTGAATTCCAACATTGAAGAGCAACAACAAAAATCAAGCATCACTTTCGCTTTGCATCTCAAAAGCATCATTCTCATCACAAGTTTAAAGTTTTACATGTACATGGTTGCAGGTACTTAAAATTGTATTGAATTTAAAAGTAAAGTCTGCGGGTTGAGATCTCGGTTTTAGAACAATGCTAAGCGGGCACACGCGCCGATGATACGATTCTAAAGAGACGAATAAGAGGACTTTTGTTGCAAAAATGGATTTTTTTCTCGTTTGCTATTCTTATTTGTGTTTTTGTCTGTAGCAGTAGAAACATGCCATTTTTTTGGATGATAGCAATATTGTGCCTCCACAGGGCGGACAGATAGACTGACCCGATCCGCCTGAAATTGACGCAGTTCTTGGCGTTTTCTCAGCACGACCTCCACGAGGTCGCCATACAGTCAACAATATTTACGCCTCACGCAAGTATGACCACCCAACCAACCTTTCGCTTCATGCGTTGTACAAAGCACGTCTGAATCATATGAAAAACATTCTTTTCAAAGACTAATTGCTATTTGTTAATTATTAATCAAGGTTTGAACAATTCCCGGACACAGTGGACGGATATCGGCGATTCGATATCGTCCGGAGTCTTCGGTAAACCAATTTGATTAATCCGGTGTTCAGACCAGTAGAATGATTCTGAATCGAGGCATCGTATCCAGTACAAGTTTTCGGTTTTCTGAATACATGTAGTTCGCAAAGCGCTCGGTTACCGATTATCGCTAATGAAGATAGCAACAAAAACCGCGAGTCGATGATGATGATCCGAACCGATTAGCACGCAAACGCCATGTTTCACGGAATGAGACGAACAAAGCCGAATGAATGTCTTTTAGTTGCCTTGCGTCTTGATCCGCCTTGCAGGTTGCAGTCCCTGTATATGTTAATACGTGCATGAATACATTTAACTTCTTTGACCTAGTTAAATTGGAACCAATTATTACGGAACCGGGTACACGCCTTGGGGGAAAACAAACTACGGAACGCGCGGCGTCAATACGAAGTGACGTTATTGGAGGACACCAATAGGGTTCTGGGCAAACTTCACTGGGTGTGGAAGAAAGGGCCTAATCCCTGGCAACTGCTGCTTGTTTGATGAGTAAACATGAGTTAAACATGCTTATTGCTGTTAAACTGGGTAAATAGTACTCATTTTGAGGTATTAGAAGAGAAATATCGCACCGAGAGGTGAATTATTGGGTGAATTAGGGCCAGTTTTCATGTCAACAACAAGCCATACGCCACCTTGTTGGTTTCTGTGTGGTATTGCCGACAGGCCCACGAGTTGCGGGGAAAATAGTTACTGTGAGGGTCGGGAACCGAGCAGATTTGTCTTTGTCCAAGAAGCAGTGTTGGTTACTTTGTTGGATGGACTTGGAGCAATATGTTTGTCGGTCCGCCAGTCTGATTATTATTAGCGCTAACGCTAACTTACAGAAATAGAAATGCGCGTGACGTTCATACTTGTATGGTACTCTTGCGTTTGTCACTGATTCCCATTCAGGAAAAGCATTACATGGCAACTCATCCAGTTTGCATAATATTAGGGCTGATGTCTCAAGACGACTGCATTTCTAACCCAAAACAGCATCGGCAATGTTTTGACGGGCGATTCGGGCCAGGCTACCAAGCATTCTTAGGTTGTCGTGGGCCCTTCTCTGTAACACTGGTAAATCAAATCATGCTGGATACAGGGCCTTTTGTTGATCACTCACTGCCTCGCGACACCGTTCAACCTGTTCAATAGAAAATAGTATTTGCTTTAGAAATTAGCCGTTTTGTTGGAGACATTTTTAAAGGTTCACTTGGTGTATGAGCCGCCATTGTAGCAGAGTTTGTCGTTTCATGGCAACGGGTTCGTTGTAAAAACAAGACTTCTGACAATGCCAGGTGGCTGCTGGGATGTATTGTTTTGTTTACCAACAACTATTGCCTAGTTTTGAGACACGTGGGTACCTTACATAACACTTAGTACCAAAAAAGTTACAGATTGAAAATAGTGGTCAGTATTTTGCCTTATGACTCATTCTTGATGATCGTATTGTTTGATTCTGGCAAAGTAGTTTTAGACACTTTGATCTTTGAAGTTCCAGATGAAACATTGGCCTAACAATTCGTTTTCTGTATCTTTGAAATCCGCAAAAATCTGATTGCCATTTTTTTCCAGGGGGACTAATTTCACTCTCGGTCAGAAAGTGTCAAAATGTAATCAGGAAAGTGTGCGGTAAGTGAGGCAAGTTGCGTCTCGATAGTGAAAGGAAACCCGTGAACACATTACAGAGAAAAGTGAAATGTCCGCGGATAATGTTCCGGACAATTCTCCCAATGCTGATGAAAATTACGGCATCAGAATTCCGCGTTGCAATCGGAGAGACTCTCACACCAATAATTATGAGGTATCGTCTGCAACGAGCGGGTTTTAATAGGAATTCGCCCCTCGGTTTGGAAATTGTACCTATTTCGCCGTCAGTGGGTGGACCCCGACATGGTGGATGACGGCTCCCCTTTCCAGCTCGGGAAGGCAGGGAACCGGGGTGTATGATTACAGCGCTGTTGGTGAAGGACAGAGGCCGTGGACGCCAAGAGGTGTGTGTCGCCTTGAAATGCTCTCAGTTTGGCGGAGATTTCCTAAGTCAAGATGACTATTTCTTAATGGGAAACCTTACGAATCAACTAGCCCAACACTCAAACGTCAACTTTTAAGTCAGTCTATTAAATGATTATCTTTATTTTCAGAAGGAAGTAGTTTTGAGATTAGTGAAATACAACCGCGTGTTTCTGAGGACAGGTTGTCAGAAGCCTGCACCGCAACTGACATTGACTCACCTTCAACAAGCGCCCCAAGTTCCATCCAACCCGGGGCTAATTTGTTAACTTATAATCGGCTGTATTTGTAATAAACTCATTAAAGTCCATTGAAGTGATTAAGACGGCATTGTTGTGATTATAAAACGGTCAAATCGCGTCAAATCGCCCAGCAACGTCGTGTTAGACTTGTCAAAATATGCGCCATCTTAGATGATCGAGGATAATGTCCCTTACAAAACTAAAGATTACACTAATCTGTCAACGAAAAGGGACTTTATTTTGTCAAGACCTCTTGCTGCGGAGGTCTTCACATGCTTCTCTTAGGGTCAAAATATAAATAAGGCTTATCCACCGAATCAAGTGTCGCCTTTTGGACTAGATGACCCGTGTCGTCACGAAGGGATGTTGGTCTGCGAATGTTGTTGTTATTATCGTCTCGTCCCCTCGAGTAAACTTGTATACGTTTGTGAGGATTGGTCGTTATTGTTTTAGCGCAGGGACGAGGTACTAAGACGTCACTATAAAGGATTCTTCTTGATTCTTCTGAAGGAAGGGCGTGTTGCCGAGGTAGAAATGTCATCGCATATTACAGGAATGGTTTCGGGGAGGGTGGTGGGGGGTCGCGTGAAGAAAGAAAGAAACTTACCAGGAACATTGGGTAGAAGATCCAAATGTTATCATACATTACTTTACTTAGAAAATTTACCATAATTGAAAAGAGAAGCGATTTATTTTTTTCCCTGTAATTTTTGAACTGAAGACGAAAATTGAATCAATTGATAATTGAAGTTTTTACAGGTTCATATTGTTTTACATTACTGAAAAGAAAAAGGAACGATCATCTGTTAAACTGACCGCTAAAAGCTTCCTCGCCTTGCTATTGTTTATGTACATAGGCAATTGCACGAATCAATTCGCCGAACTTCCGCTCCGACAGGACGCCCTTTCAATTTTAATCATCAGCGATAGATTACTCTTTTGGGGGCGTAAAAACCCGATTTCCGCTAATTATAAAAGGTGCCAACCCTTGATTGGATTCCGGTGAAGAGTGGACCAATTGATTCTAGTCCATTTCGAGAAAATCATGGGATTCGGATCTCATACAGCGATTCAGTGCACAGTTGAACTAAGTGTTATACCTATTTCATCTGAAACTATGAAATAGAAACTGAAAGTATCTACACTGCCAGAATCGGACAATACATCACTAACAACGAGTCTATTACAGCGAAATACTGCAGCGACGAAATCTTCAACCATCTTTTTCATTCAAAGGTGTTTTAATTTCGTTTTTTTCCAAAAAGAGGTTGAATGTTTCCAGACAATTTTGTCTGGGTGAACGGTGGAAAATGTGTGGTACATCAACACGAGGCAACCAAACACCCCAAGGAGTTCTACTTACAAGGAAAGCCAACTGGTTTTATATATTTATTTCGCAATCAAAAAGTTTATTCTGAACTGTTTATACAGAACTGACAGACCAAATCACAAAATTCCATTCGTCGATGAGAGGCACTTTGCACTCTCCAGCTGTGATACAGTACGCGGGTATTTTTTAAAAACGAAACGAACGCCAAACAAATCGGTGTCAATTTTACCACCTGTCTCCAGGGACCATTTTCACCTCACTGACATTTCAAGAATAATCGCACCGTTTAAATAACATCATAATTAGCAAACTTTTAAATAGCCAACACGTGTAATGGTTTCTTAAAAAGCAAACTGTTTATTTTCATGCCCGCAAGAAGAATAGTGGTTATGTCAGCTAAACAAACTGTATATTCAACAGAAGAGATGCACAATGTGTTCCGTTTCCACGGTTTGTGTTTATGGCAAATCCGGCCATTCTGCTTGACTCACGCCAAATAATGCCAAAGTCTAAGTTCCGGAGATGCTTGAGCAGCACGTAACGAAGATCAAGTTTACCGAATAGCAAAGTAAAGAAAAATGCTTTGCTGTGCGAAATCTTGTAGTATTTAGCTGTTTACCATTTGAAAAATTGTGCACATTTTCGCAGAATGCATTATAAGCACAATCGCATGCACACAAGTTCTAATGATGTAATTGATGCATTTCCCTGATAGTTGTGTGAATTTTGTGACAAACCGCACCTGTGACTCTTCGCTTGAGTTACACTATTTTGCTCAAAACAACAAAACATTTCCATTGCAGAGCAACATGCCTGTTTCAAGATTAAATATTCGTATTTTGGCCACATAAAGAACATTCCGCGCTAACATTTGTGAGAATTTGTTACGTGCCTCTTAGATTTGGCGAATGCGGATAATTCTGCACATCAATTAGTGTTATACCTTTTCTTGCAGTGTCTTGTTCGTGCAAAATTGCAACCACCAACGACTGTCCAAGATGTTCTCAAGTATGTCTGACAGCTAATAACACATGTTCCCCCTCAATCTCATCACACAACTTACAGGTAAACACAACATGTTCTACTCCACTTGACGCCGCGATGCTACACAAAAAACCCCCGAATTCTGTCCGATGGCCCATGGGAAGGATCCCCACCAATATGGTCCAGCATCTCTACAAGCAATTAACAGATGGCCGATTGTTGCAAAAATCAGGATGCTGGGTTCCCAGATCATGGCGGCCGGCTATTGTCGTCAATGGTAACCCGACTCCCTCCCGAACACGTTCTAAAGACTCGAGCCTCGTTTGAGCATCTTTAAACTGCAATGAATGACGATTGGGTTATTGAGAATATTATACTTTTGTTGGTGTTTCTTTTGGAGGGGGGACGCGTGGTTTCGGCTGTTGGTGTTGGCGCGTTAAATTTAGAGAGGGTAATTTGTGTCAAGATGATGTTTTAAACAGGCGTCAGCAGGTTTTTGAGATATAATTTCTCAGATTTTCGTGTAAGATTTACAAGGTGTTTCGTTATGGCGCGAGGATCTCCAACACCCTTGATCGGACGCTGATGATGTGGCGATGCGACTGCAATGACACGGCTCAGCTCAGTTAAGGCAAAGGTTCTCAGATAGACGAAGGCGATTCATGGTTCAGTTTTACTTTATGTCTCAGACCTTGTAGCACTGTACGCATTTGGCATTGAACTCAAACCTTAGTGACGAGTTGAAGTCGCACTATTGTAGCGTGCAGGCCAACCTTTATGTGGCAACGCCCTTACAAATTTACTTCATATCAAGGCTTCAATCAGAGTTTTCCTCCCTCGGCTGGTTGCCTACCAAGGCTAATGAGACCAGTCCCCCCATGGCACCCGAAGTGAATTTTGGCATGAAGCCTACCGAGTGTTGGCTGATAAACTTCAGCCATATCTTGGGGTCAAGCTTTGACAGAACAGAAGCTTTCTAGCCTTAACTGTACTCATCTTCACCACTAAGAGGGCATACCGTGCACAATCATTGCGTAATATTCCTTCCACATTCCTCAGACAAGAAACATGGGGAACTCTCAATTCTGACTTTTCCCAGCGATTCTCCGGTGTCGGCTTGACCACACGGCGCGCTGGCGGTCTGGCACTGACCCTCCAAACAGCGTTCGAAGTTACGCAGATAGGAAAATTAGCTCCACTAAACCCTCAAACGGACAAAGCGAGAAGGTCCAAAATATCAAAACTAGTCACTCGATTGTAACCAATATAACTGAGGCGGTGACACTAGCGAAAATTGGCAAAATTTGTCCACTTCGCGCGGGCTTGATGGAGGAGTGGACACAGCCAAACAAAAGAAAACTTGTTCACATGGCTGTAAAGGATGTCAATTATGGTTATGAAGTAACTCTTGGTTCCCCTTGCGTTGCCTCTCGGGTTGTGCGTCCCGTTGCTCGCCCTTGGCTCTTGTGCAAGCGCGGTTAATGGTACGGCAGCGTCCCAGTCCCACCTCAATAGCATCCGCTCAGTCCCCCGTTGGTATATATCTCATTATCCCTATTTACCCACTACCTTCTGCTCCGAGATCAATTTAGGACCTGTTACAGAAGTATGAGCTGCAACCTATCAAAGCGGGGGAGGTGCCGGCCTAACCTTATAGGATCACCGAAAATCAGTGGCCTCTGTTTCCGGGAAACACCCCGTGGTTCGGGTAACGAAGCGCGAGTCGGGAACCCCGTAAGACTGGATCAAGACCGCCCCGATAAAGATGGGCCAAATTGCCACAAGGAGAACACTTGATCTTTGGAGCTTTAAGAAATGATCAGCCGCCGATATATTCCTGTGATTTACGCTTCTCTGGCTACGGAAAATACGCAGCAAATTTTTCGCACACGCCCAATTCGCTAAATGAGAGTTCTGTGATAATTTTCCCACCATTAGCGCGTGTTTGCAGTGTGAAATTGGACCTCGCCCCTAAAATATGTTGCCTCGACTTGCGCAAACTTTGGTCTTCCTGCAGAGGTTGTGAAAGCATGTGGCCATCGAGCATTTGGGAAATATGTAGGCGCGATGCAGTAAAAGCCTTTTGCAGGAACCTGGTGGGAAGTGACAACTTTTCGTTTCACACACTGATGAGGAAAACACCTATCACAACTTCAGAGATAAAATGCATGGATCGATTCTTCTTCCAAACCAAAAAATAACGGTTTGGGAAAACTATATCTGAGCATCTTCAAGTTTCGTCATCGGATTCTATGTCCATAACTACGGATGATATACCAGTTAGCAGCGACGCGACTCAAAGACAAAATGATAATGAAATTCAATGGAAAATGTTGTCAATTAGTCCTAATTAAATACTAAAGAGACAATTATTATCTGTTATGTACTGCTGTTATTGTAGAAGACGCCGTACCCGCACGAAAAAAAGAAAAGGTCACAATTAAATCAGCATCTAACATCTCTAGATAATAATAAAGATTTTATTCTAACGCATGGCGTTTGAATTTGATGGCACGGGTACTTGAGATAAAAAACAAAAGATGCCACATAGAACTCGCGGGAGAACGCGCATCTCTAGGATGACCATGCCTGTCTCTTCCCACGGAAATTTAGACCTGGTGATGAAGACCCACGTTTTGAGATTTTTGTTGTATCCAATTGGATGTTTATTGTTATGCGTCCTTGAGTCAGGTTCGTTGTGGATCCTGAATATACAGGGTGTCGGTAGAATAAGGGACCTTGTTTCCTTTCGAAATCCGACTCGATCCGATTCACGGTTGGCTAGCAGGGGCCCTTTGTAAAAAAAGACAAGGTCTGTACATCCGTTAATAGGTTCTTTAATAGAGCTAGATTTGTCACCAAATTTACTAGTGATGATCACGGTTTACTAGTGATGATACACGGTATACTATAGTATAGTCGTTGTCTTTGGGACTGCAATGTTGTGACGAATAATAAACATAAAACGTTTTCATAATCAAACATCTGAAATCGCTAATGATTTTATCCTTTCAATTTGTATCAAATTGTCTCGATCAACGTAGTTTTGTTTCTGGTCATAACCAAGCTTTCATCAAAAACATAATGAGACCAGTTAAACATTTTCTACGTCTCCCTTCGCATTCACATCCCGGCGCATCGTATCCAATCGACGCGCCCTGTGTCGCACCTGGACACGTGACCGCCGGAAGTTTGTTCCGCGAGTTTGACCGGTGTATGTAGCTAGTGAATTATGGCCTTTATTTTTTAGCCGGTGGCTCATTTTTTTTGGTTGACGCTGAATGTAAGACTCGCTGTCCTCTCTCGTGCCGCCATAACGATACACAAGGCCAACTGCCACCCCCTGTGGTTTCTTATTTGCTTGCATTTGCATATATTCACCCAACGTCCTGCGTCTCGCACCTGATTTTTCTCATGACTATCATCAATGAAAAAATGTATTCAATAATTTTAATACCAATATTCAGTGAAAGTGGTCACTGGTGCATTCAGAAAGCATCCCTAGTGCGGCCTAATCGCTTTTCAAATTGCATTTTTTGCGAGCAAGAAAGGGCGTGGTGGACAGAGATCGAATTTCATGAAGCGTGGTGTCACGGAAGCACCGTCGTGGTCGTCGCTGCTTGGTAGGATACGGTGACTGAATGCGTCGCAGCTGGAGATAGAACGACTAGGGGAGGTCTCGTGACCAAACATGGCGTTTAAAAGCTTTTCAAAAACCCTATTCTTCTTCTGAAAGCTCCAAAAGGTTTGTTTACAAAAGGAGATTCATTGAAAATTCAGCTATTGGAATCGTAAGAGCGAATTACCATGACCCCAACAGGTGCATCTGTGTTTTATAGTGTCATGATGATATCTAATTAAATGGATTTTTTATTCATCACCTTCGTGTGGGTAATTTACCCGTCCATTTTCGCTTCATGAAAGAGAGAGTTGAGTTGCTGTTTCGTACTGCACAGAATGCGAGCGGATCAGGGCCTACTCAGAATGCAAGAGGAGCATAACTCGGATGCTACCAAAAACTCAGATTCGTAAGATTGGTTTGGCCGATGGCTTTGTGATCTTTTTGGAAAACGATAGGAAGTGTGTTGATCCTCAACGGCGTTGAGAATCATGCACTTGGTGTTATCACCTTCCTTACAATAAAGTCCGGGATACAGCCGACCATGGTATTCGAGGATGCATTTACTTGCGTTTACTTCATAAATTAAACAATCTATTTTCTGTGTTCCGCATCAACCAAACCTATAATTATGGTGGCAGGGGCGTGATAGAGAGATCGCCTCAGGACACTGACGTATCATGTCCGCACAGGCTCCAACTGGACGGACGCCAACGCGTGGTGTCGCGCAAACGCGCGTGGCTCTTCAGCCGCGTTGCGTGCATCCCCGTCCGAGCGATGTCACTAATTCGCCGATTTTGCACCTTTGGTTGAATGAATTAAGAGTGGAGGTGGTCCGTGATATACTTATTGAGCTTGAGTAGGATTTGAAGAGGTTTATAGCCGATATAATTTGTTAAGGGGCAAAATATTGTGTTTCAGTTAACAAATTATCATGGTTAAGTAATTTTCTTGCGATAATGAATCATTCGATGTAAACTTGACGAAAACTGTTTGAAAATTAGCAAATGGCAGTTAATCGGAACACTGTTTATTGAAGCGTTTTTCCATTGAAATAAGGTTATGGGCAACAGAAAACCTACCGAAGAGACAGCTTGACGAATAATTTCCGATAGAAATTTCCAAGAACATTCACGACAGGACGCTATAATACAATGTACCTGCGGTCCATTAGTTGTATCGTTATGTATACAGTTTATAGTTTCTATGGGAGAGGTTATTTTTATTTCGCAAGTTTCTACACTGTTTTTTAACCACTGCAGCTCATTATAAAACGTGTCGTACCAATTAAACTCATTACCGTTCGCCGCCTTCTGGTTACAAGTTTTCCTCATCTGCTCCGGTTGAGACCGATTATTAACTGGCTCCCGGCTTTTAACTACATGAATATAACAAAAATTTAATCAATTGTTCACCGATTTTACACCGGTACAAACAAGAGTTCCACTCCTCCCCCAAATGATAGACCTACTGCCCGAGACTTCAGAAGCAGACGTGCGACGAATGACCCGGATGACTGACCTCATTGTTGCGCATGTGTGCTTCGCCCGAAGCAAAAGTAAACCTCCGCAGGAAGAGGCATGTTATTAAAACTTCTGGTATACTTAAATTGACGAGTGTTACAAGGCAAAGACTTAATGGGCTGTGATAATTGAATCTTGGTAAAAATGTTAGGTTTGGTGATTTTAGAACGCGTTGTTAGCGCAACTCGTTATCTCTACCCCGCCGGCCATCTTTGATTGCATTTTGTGATGTCTGGGATGGTGGGTATCTGGCCAGGCCCCTCTGGTTATTCATCCTGAGGATATGTTACAGACTGTAATCTTTTGCAATGAATACTGAAACGGGATTGTGGTAGATCAAATCGCCACCGGAAGTTTTTAGGAGAGATATTTTTGCGGTTTCATCAGTATGGCTCTGACCTGGGCCAAAGAACCATCACGAATATTATTTTCACCCACTGGGTCTGCTTGAATTCCGAAGCAGCGACCCTGCAGCTTGTCGTGAATGTTCTTTAGATCCATGACAAATCGAATGTTATCAAGCTGAACAAACGTGGACAGTCTGATACGGTTAAACCACTACAGAATTTGAAAAGAATCTAAGCCTACATGCCGGGGAGAGCCAAAGGAGAAGAAGAGAAAGAAGAAGTATGGGCAAGGGCCAATCTTCAAAACTGCGCTTGCTCGTGTGATAGCATCATCCTTGTCGAATGGGAGGTAGGAAAGACCCGGGGCCGCGATGACGTCACGAGTCCCAATTAAGATGCTTCCTTGGTCGAGTGTGATCTAAGTGAGGACACTCACAGCGGGGGTAAGGACTGATTAAAGCTCAAGTGCAGCAGGATTGAGGAATAAGTGGTGAAATATGTTGGGCGTCAAACGGAGTTTTTGCCTCGGGGCGGGGTCCGCGCGGGAAACATTGGTTGCGCCACTCGGGATTGTCGCGCTTTGTTTTGAAAAGACACTCACAGGTGAAGAGGCTCACAAAGGGGTAGACGTCAAGTGGTTAGCGCATTTTTCTTTATTTTTGTCTCCGAAGCGGAAGGGAGGGGTTGGAGCATTTTATAAGTGAAACAGAGAAAGAGCATTGGACATAATTCATCGGATTGTTCCATTGCCGTGCCTTTTTATTTGCTTTAAATGGCCGACGTTGTGTTACATGGGGATTCTTTATTGATTTAAAAAGATGCCGGGATTTTTCTCCCGAAATTATGTCTTTTATGACGTGTTGTTCATTAGAGATCATGCTGGTATTCCTTTGTTGCTAGCTGCCTCTCCCACTGAAGGCCTACCTTCAGCACCATAGTGCGAAAAGGGAGGTTCTGGCGAAACCAGGATCTTCATCGCTGTTTTTTTTTCTCGAGAACATTCGCAGTCGGGTCGAAGTCAGTTGCAAAGGGAAAATGCCTTGGTGTGGGAAACTATCTTAGAAATCGCCAATACCACGGAGGTATAGCTCTCCAATACCAACGATACCGCAGTATCTGCAATGTAAATTGATCTAAATTGAATGCGGGTTCCGCCACATCGCAATCTCATGATCAGTCTATCCGAAAAAAAAGACATATCCGATCATATAGATAAGCACTGATCCTTTAATTAGAATAAGATCATTTTCAAACCACTCCCCTCAGGATTGAAATATGAAATCTCGTTTTGGACGCAGGTGTACGAAGACAACTCAAAAGGTGACAAGGACACGTCTCTGCGCCTGCGTTTCGTCACACAAACCAACAGGTACACTTTTACAATCACCCGTCCTTGAGAACAATGCCGCAGACGTAACTCGCTCTGTCATTTCAAAATGGCCCCCGCTCCATAAGTTTTGTTTTCCTCTTGTTGCGCATGTTATTTTCCGATTTTTCCGACCCGCACGTGGGTCATATTTTCATCGTGCTTTTGTCCGGCGCTATCTTGTCATCGGACGAGAGCTTACGCATCAGTGATACCCGTATCCTCGGCAAATGATGTGTCAAATCTTGTCCATGTCATCCACGCTTCTCATCCTCCATAGAGATTTATCTTTTGTTTGTTTTCTCCGCTTTTTTGACCATTTGTTTGTGTTTTTCATGATCACCTGTTGCAGAGGTCAAAAACAGCCTTCGTCGTGAATGTATGGCATTGAGTGTAGGCAGCATCAGATCATCACTTGTCATTTATACATGATTTTGTGAATAATTCAAACAATGCATGTCTGAACTGACGTGGGAGGGAAGTGGGAATTTCAGATGCAAAGCGTCGTAATGAAAATTACCGCTACGTGACCAGCCGATTTGCGTAGACAATGTGATTGCATACCAAGTTTGCCCAGTCCCACTAGTAACGTTAATATGCATCATCTCCTGTTGATAATATCTTACAATCATAAGCATTTGCTGCCATACTGAAAGTCACGGTGACCGAGATCCCAGTTTTGTCTTCTTTTAATGATGTTGTCCTTTTGGACGCTTCCACGCGGCCACTTGTGTACGTCTCGTGTTTGTGTCAGTTGCAGGGTATGTTTGGATCGCTGCTTCAAGAACCCCTAGGAACTGAGAATACTCCTTCCATCGGCGTTGAAATGACTTGGTCGTCAGCGAAGAGATATATCCAGTGTTTACATTCGACCCCCGCCGATTCACGTGCACGCGCGCAATTACCATCCTTGCACGTGACGCGTGTTCGGTCCTCATTTTGCACAAACCCAATGGCGATCTTCACAAAGGAAGGGAAGATTTAGACAGTTATTTGTTGAATAACATCTCAACAGACGTAGGCCACCTCTTGACGGAAGCAGACGATGGATTCTTGTTCCGGTGACGCGTGGCGGCAGATCATACCAATTAAAATTGTTGTGGGACGTCTATGGGTTGATATAAAAGGCAAACGACTTCACGGAACGGCAATGACTGTGAATTATTCTTGGATGAATGCGGGATTTTCTTTGATTAAATGACATAATGAAGAGGATTGGTTCGCTCTTTTATATCATTACCTCTAATGGACCACGCTATTATGTTTAAAAGACTAAGATTACAGAAAACCAATAGAGAAACGTAGATTTAGACTGAATTCACTCGGAGACTGGTCCCCTGACCATGACATGCAGTGCAGTGGTGGATGGTAGAGTGTACCAGACTTATTCATTCGCCGCTCAGAACTATATTATTGAGGTGTCATACACAATCTACATCATGTTAAGTGCGAGAATTGCCCATCTGTAGATACAAATTTGCACACACTTTGTCGTGACTGCGGTAGTAGGATGCATCCTCGCCGTGCCAGGTATGCATCCGATGGAATAGCAGTTAACAGAAGTCGACTTTCGACTGTGGAAAGATTAGAAATTCCTCTCAAATAATTAAAAAGTCTTTAAAATATCAAAAATTCCTTGATGTAAAAGTTGCAATGTTTGCATCTGACCCAAAATCATTGAACACACTTTTTTTCTGAAGTGAAAGAAAAGGAACATCTCTCCAAACGGGTGAGAAAATTTCTTCATTAAAGATCCATCATTTCTTTTCAAAAAGTAAACTACATTGAATAGAATTGCCTTTGCTTGACACGAGCCTAAATGTTTCCTTCTCGAAGTACCCGATTTGCTTCCAAATATTTCAAAATCCATTCCTCTCAATATTTCAAATATGTCACCTATGCCTCTCTCCCCGAGGCGGTTCCTTTTAGGCATTGTCACAGGTTATCTGTGAAGGGTGTCCCCGGGCGATACGGATCCACCTTCCCTCGGGCTATACCCTTAAATGTTGCAACGTTGGTGAGACGATAGCCTCCAGAATTAAGCCGCCGGGCGTGTAGGCGTTTATTCTGATACGGCAGCCGTCGGCCATTTTCGTCACGTGATGAAATCTCGCGATACTTGTGATTTATCCGTGAAACACGTGCCACGATTACGTTTCTGGTAATGATCAAATTTATACTGCAGCAATTCCGTCCCAAAAAATGCATTATAATTTCCACCATTTCAGATTCGACATTCGGAACTCTCAGTGATCTTCATTACCTTCGTTGTGACCTTGACCTTTACTGATGCGACAGTTTAGGGTAAGAGTATTGAGAGCCCTTTATGAAGCTGTGTGGATGTAACGTTTTTGGCAGTTCCCCCTGCATGAGAGTGTCCTAACAATGGACAGCTAGACAGACGCGGAGAAGAAGAAGAAGAAGAATCTTAGAAGATAAGGTACTCGTAAGAGTATCAAATCATAAACTGTGTTACATAACAACGCTTTTTTTAATCGCAAGAGTAGAGAACGTCTTTGTTCTCTCTCCCTAAGCGACCCAGTCATGTGAACTAAAACGGCCGGTACCCATCGTCAAAAACCAAAGACAAAAAACATGAAATTTTGATTAAACTTCGGAACTCCTTTTATCTGTTTTAGTCAATAAAAGGCAAGCGGCATGTCTTCAATTGTTTGGAGATTTGGTGAAGGAGAATCACGCACGTGTAGTTGATGCATTGCGATTTGTAACTTGTAAGGATGCATCGTGCAGAGTTCATTTCACGCTACCTTGACAATAAGTAGTAGGTATTTAGTGCGTTCCAAGTACTGTTGCAGTTGTCCAACTTAAACTCGAGTTTCTCTCGAAGATCGCGTGTTGAAATTGTGATTATCTGTCGAATCCAAGATGGCGTCTTCGGTCACCCAGGTGACACCTTCCCGCCTTGACAATCGGCTATTCCGGGGAGCGAGGGTTCGTAGGGTCATTAGCCAAGAGAAACGAGGCCAAATTTAAATCAGTTTTGGTTTACCAGCAGCGAAGCACGAAAAAATATATCGACGTACAATATCGCATGTATGTGTAACCATGTAGTTTTTATACTGCCCCTTACACTGCTCTCCTAGTGCATTGAAATTTCTTGTCACAGGTTCTAAAATACTCTGAAAGGAATGACAATGATTTTCAAGTTTACCACTTTTCGACAATTATTAAATGGAGTTTTCGGGTTAAATTCCTCAAAATACTGAAATTTTTAGTACATATACATGCACTGTTCATGTTCTTCCATGTGATTGGTTCTATTCTGAAGACAGCACCGATAAAACAGAATCGTGTGTTCCTGATTGGCTGATAGGACGCAAAATGGCTGCTTGGGGAAAGGACTGGATTGTTCGCCGTCGCGTCAGGGCCCGTCTGAGAAACGAACATTTCCCCACCACGCCTTGCTTCCTAATTATTCGACTGTCTCAATCTCAGATGAGGCGATCGCGCAAGATTAAGGGGCCAGAAGTAAATAGCATCCCGTGGTTGTTAATTGCTTGAACAATGGTGTTTAAGTACCCACCCTTGTACAATGACGGGACAATCTGCCTTGATTCCTTATGGCTGATTCGTTCGTATTGTCGGCTAGTGTTTGATTGCTGGCTCCGCTCATTCGAAATCTGATTAGGTCATGTGATTGTCATGTGATTTTTCAAGTATGCTGCGACTGGTTTGTTCTTTGAACTCGAGGGAGGGTATTGTCTTTGTTTTGAAGAGCGTTACAATCGGTTTTGACGATGATCAAGAAACAGTGTCAGATGGATTGTTTAGACAGTACCCTGCCATCATTTTAACAATCTGATCAGAAACGTATTAAAAGTTAAAATCATAAATTTTCTTCAGAAACATTCTTGACAGAGGGTTGAACTGGGTATTGCCAATTCATAAAGAAGTGAGATGTCCAAGGATAGAATGTGGTGGAGAACATAGGTTTATATGGCCACTATAGAAGCATATTATGACATAATCCGTCAGAATCCATTAGGGTCCGACACTTTTTTCCAGGAGGACATTTTCTACTTCTACACGAGCCCTCGATGGAGAAAGTGCTTATATTTTAATCAGAGCCAGATCGAAACATGAAGAAAAAAAAACACATTAGCACATACCTATAGGGACAAAGTGGCGTGGTGGTATAAAGTTTAGGTAGGTACAGTCAACATGAGGAACAAGAAGTAAACAAACAAATCCGCCAAGCACCACTTTAACAGCCATTTATATCGCAACGTTCCATGTTTAAACACTCATGCGCTACTTGGAGCCCAACACCTATTTAACAAGTCATCATCTCGGCTTCTAGCGAAAACAAATCTGTCTCGAAGTGTTTTAAAATTAAGTCGTTCTTTCTCTTTATGATGAAAGCAAATTTGTTGTTTATTAAACCGCCATCTTGTCGTCTGTTTGTCAACGTGTGCATGTTTGCATTACGTCACAACACAAACAAGTGACATCACAACACAAACAGATGGCGTATTGCACAGGTGTTGATATCTGGTCGACGCATTTGTGATGATTGACTTTAACCATAAGAAGTAGCAAATCTCTGGTCAAGGATTGGAACTAGACCTGATGGCAACATGTGGTAGGCCAACAGTCCCACTGATGTCACGGCGTAGTTTCCTCTCATCGCCGGTCTGCAGAAGATTTCTAAGCTTGGTGGTTCAGAGTAGGTTTGCGTCACTAATAAGGTCTTCCCACTAAAAAAATTAAAATCGTAAAGCAACCACAACGTATCCAAAACCCATGCACCGAATAGAATTGGATCACTTTTCTGAGCTCTGTGTCGGGCATTCAGCGCTTTTTTGAAAAGTTGGAAATGCACAATTCTTGCTTTTCGACCTTTTCGAGCAACCGGACAAATCCACAGGCCTACAACTATTTTCAGTTTGATGTATTTGGCCCCCGACATCTCTTTCGGGAGAAAAACAACAGATTGAGTTATTACTTGAGGTGACATGCCCGAAGGCACGCCGACGGAATCCTGCAGAACATATGTCAGGAATCATTGACCATGATGAGACAGCATGGAAACAAAGAAAAGATTACTGCCAAAGGAATGGATTTAATCCGCCATAGAAAGAGGACAACTGACGTTGTTTCTTGATATATCGGCCAGGCGAAAAGGATGAATCCTCGACATCCTACAACTTTCTTGGGGCCCACCGTGCGCGAGATCGGTCCTTGCATCTATTCGTCTCATGTCTGTTATCCTTCTGTCTTCACATTGCTATAACGAGCAATAAAATGGCCAACCTCCTTAATTACACGAAACGCTATCTTAATTAGCAAAACAATGTGGTCACGTTTTCTTAAAGTAGCATGAAACATGACAATAAGTGTCGATTCATGACACGGACGCTCATCATACCGTAGGCAGCATTACAGTCTCCGGGAGGGTCTTGACCATTATTTTTACTCCGCCCGTCATGGGACAAAATTACAGTGTCTTCATCATTGCTTGGACAGCCTATTGTTTTTAGCCAATGCTGATGATTAAATTATGAGGTAGCTAATCGTACCCCCAGCGAGATAAATCTGAGAGGACGCCAGGCAGTATCAAGATCACGAGATACCCATTCTATTGAGAATTCTTTGAATAAGGTCATCTTTAAAACACCATTGTCTTAGAAATGATAGGGTATGATCCTTTGAACTTTTGTGTTACATCTCCTGAGCGTGGCCAAACTTTAATAAGCTCAGTGCTCGTAAGAATGCATGGGCTAGGCTGTAGCGGCAGATCTAGGCAGATGGATACTGCCTGAAATATACTGCTGATGACGCGAAATGACTGCGGAGGCAACAACTGGGTTTTCTTGATTGAGTCATAGTCTTTAGATTAGTTTTTCTCAAAAAAACCCAAACTGAATGACTGATGTGTTCTGATGTCGATATTTCTATAAATTGTCAAGCGACTGACAAGTGTTTTTAACATTTTAAGCAAAAAATATAGGAGCAATATGCTGTAGCAAAATTAAACTGAATTGATATCAAATTTTTCATAATTACAAAATCCCCATTGTCCGAGGTAACTGATTTGGACCCCTGTCTAGTGTTTGTGGCCCTTCCTGGCCCCCTGGTCTGGTCAGCTGCAGCTCTTTGTATCGAGACCCTTGTGGACCCTTTTTGAGAGACGCTGATTTCATTGCCCGTAATAATCCAATTAGTTAAGAGGGCAGGGTGGTGGAATCTCGGATGACATGCATGGACTCTCGTGTGCCGGATGCGGTTTTATCCCTTACAGTCTACAGGCGATACCAAATCGTTGGAGATTTATCAATTTCGATTTTGCTGCCAAAATCACTAAAACGAAACAAAATATAATTTGCCGTGAAGTTGGGTGGACACAAGTTTGCGTAGTCCTTGCCCACTCTACTTGTATTAGCATGGAAACAGATGGAGTTGCGGATCAGTTCATGATAGTTGGGAAATATGCTGTAACATATTTTTTTAAAGTCATCCGTATTCAAACGACCTCACTGAGCAGACCATATCATAGCAAAGGAATTTCATTATCCACAACATAACAATCATTTACAGAAATTAGTCCCGCAAACCCCATAAATACACAATAATCTCATTGTACAAAACCCCAACAACAAAACATGGCGGCGTTACAGCCATTTGTAACGCCGGTTCTGATTTGTCGAGCCGGTTCACAACAGCTGGTCTCAATGCTGCAATTCTCGCGGACCCTCGTGGCTGTTTTTATTTCAAGTGTTGCCCAGCGTCAACAACGGCACTCTGCACCCCCCTCAGACATATAAAGGGTCCGGGACCCTTTGTCCCAGGGGCGCTTCGCGATATCTTGCTCCCTGGGTCATAATCCCTTGCATGGAAATAATAAGGGTTCTAATTGACGTACAAATGGCCCGATGCAACTGATCATAATCTTGTGACATAATATGTTGTTCAATGATCTGTTCTGAAAATATTTCGATTGGGTGACAGGGCATTCGTGTAGCTTGGTGGTTTCTATGGCGATTTAGACAGGCACGCGCCGTGGTGAATTTTTAATGAAAATTTCTCCTCAAAGCTCAGATACGGCCAAGAGTTCATTCAGTATAAAGTTGGAAAAATATGAGTAAAAAGTCCTCCCTGACGTCTCGTGGATGTCTCGACGATATTTCATTTTTGGCACCAACCGTTGTTTCCCTTTTTATTATTTTCCCCGATTTCTAATGACCTGCCAGTAAAAAATTTAGTAGACTTTGTCGAGTTGATTGAAGTTTTCTCCTAAGTCATCATGACCTTATTTGATTGTTTAATCTCAATGACATTGTCTTCAGAAATTGATTTTCAAGCCAATTTTCCGGCAGCCCTTCTTTCGTGACGATATATTGTATCCGGACAGTTAATTTTAAGTTTATTCATAATGATACAATGGTCAATTACAATAGCATAAAAACCAAGGACAAAACGTCTAAACATAACAAAATGTCGGAAAGCAGATTGAAATTTTTCATAAATGAAGTTAAAAAAGAACGGCTCAAGTTACATTCAGTTTTAATGAGTTTTTGGAGGATTTTTCTTCGACATCAAAATCGAAATATTCAAAATTGAAAATTTTGGAGTTCAATGTCGGAGATCCGCACGCGTCGGCTCTCTTTTATACCCACCCGTCGAGAAAAATCTGTTGAACTCTCTCGCTCACCAACAGCCAGATAAAAAACGACGAAAAATCTCCTGTTGCGGGAAAAAATTACAAAACGTGTATTGGGGTGAAAAAAACATTCGTCCCATATAATTTGTTTGTCAACAATAGTTCATTGTCGGTACCCCAATCACACGTGACCGTCTTTGTTACTGTAAGCAACTCTGCTCGGACGGGGGGTAAACTTTTAACAAAATTGGATACCCCGTGTGGTTGAATTTCGCAGCTATTATGGCCGAAACATCAATTTTAGTGTGCTGAGATTGATGAAAGAAACTTTTCACTATGGCGGAACATCTTTGAAAAGATGTAGTGCAGTTTTTTTGCTGCGATTTTAATTGCTGTGGCTAGTATTGTCAGTGTGAAATCCTATCACTAACCATTCAGTATCTCCGCAGAGGCGCTGAAGCAAATAAAAATATTTTTCTCTATAAAATTTATATCGCAGTTGTTACAAAAATGGGTGTGTCTTTTCCACCCATTGGAATTAAATTCAGAACCCCCGTAAATTTCCTAAAAAGAAATCCGACTCCACTTAATGAACATTTCAACAGGGAAAAAAATCGAAATGGAAGTCAATCTGCACAGCACAACTTTTTTAGACTGGGGATGTCTGGCCTAGCCCACAAAATTCCCCATTTTGAAATTCTTGAAGAAAAATTATCGGCTGGCTGGATGTATGGGATGACTTTAGGAGGCCACTAGTTTGAATGTATTCAAAAAATTCTTGATAAATGGCGAACTAGAATACTGGTAAAACCTGCAGGACAATGCACTGCACAATTTAAGCTTAGATTAACGGCGTTTCTCCAGCTAACAGCAAAAGTGCACAGCAGACTACGAAAATACGCTACCCGTCTGCACTCCGCGTGCAAAGAAGTAAAGAAGTGCATACACTCTTAGTCTTAACTACACATGATATAGTGACATAATTGTATTGCGCATTAACCAAGTTGTTGCATTGTCCACGTGATGATATCACGCAACACTGAAATATGATATATCATGAAATGTTCTATTGTGCTGCAGATATTCGGGTCACGTACATGTATCGCCAATTAGAAGGACTTGACTGGTACTTCTCAATCGTATCGGAATCTGCCGTGGCCGCCTCAAGGAATGTATGACCTCTAGCTATTGTTAAATGACCAGCTGGTCTCGATTGCGTGGCGGACCAAAATCTCATTTCTTACGAATTCATCTGCACAGGATGTGGTACCCCTTTAGAAGATGATGATATAATTCAGCATTATGACGATTGACCCTCGTATGACCGCCGTAAGACGAAATAAAGGTCACACTAAGATTTCCAGGTGCCTGTGATATGGACTGCGATTATTGCCGATATCCCGCGTGGTTCCGCGAGACGAGATTTACGGGCGCCATCTTTAAATCATCTTCGTATTCATACTTGACAATGAGCAATTTTAATCCCTGTAATTTTGACGAGTATCATCACTGGAGAACGAATCAAAACAGTATCCTGAAACATGACGAGGTCGGACCACCATATGCAACAATAATGCAACAGACAAAAAGTAACCCTTGGCGCGCGTAGGAAGAAAGACGTCCAACAGCAACGGACGCGTCCTGAACAAATCTCTTACAAAATTCTGATTGAATGTGTTTAACTATTTCTTCCATTTGTGTTATTGCGGTTTCAAGCTGTGAAATCTTTGTAAAATGACTTTGTCCGGTTGTAAGATTGTTGAAATATGGACCTGGTGAAGAAATTGGCCGCTGCTTTTTGCACCAGGGATTTCTAGACGCGTGTCAATTGAGGAGGCACTGTATTTAATGACAGCGAGCATTACCATGGCAAGGCATCCATTGGTCTCAGTTAGAGGAGAAAAAAGACCATGCCGTAGATATTCCCCCGAGATGAGAGCCGAAACCGTTGCATCTGACAGCTTCTCTGTGACAAGGCGCAACCGAAATTCGACGTAGATTCTACAGTTTGACATGAACCCTTCCTCGGACCTAATACATTACAGCGCCTTCGCGAGTCCATAGAATTAAACGAAAGTCGCCAGGTCCCTGGGATTGCCAATCTACCCTCACAGATCCCAGACGTTCTTGTGACCACATAAACCGTTTTGGTATCCTCATAATCTTCCTAACTGCCGCAGGATGTACTTCATCACAGCATTTAGTGCGCTATTGTATCGTCATTAAGTTGCGATTCCATATCTCAGCCCCGCGGCCATCTTGCTTTAACGCCAATATGGCCGCCTGTCAACCATTTTGGCTATGAACGAGAACTGGTGAGATAAAAATCATGTTTCTCTTACATGCCCTTGGGCTAGCCGGAAAAATTAATCTCGGGAACTTATGGTGCGGTATGAGAAAGTTTCGCGGTTGGGTTAGAGTGGATGATGGCTGGGATTGATTGGTATCCGATGCTATCAGGGTACATCTGATGTGCTGGCCTTTGGGGGCAGTGACTGTTTTGTGTTCTGTGTCGGGTTTAGAAACTCGCATAATCCACTTTTTGGACTGCACGTCTTCTTAACGTACATCGGGAAGACGGCGACTGGAATACTGAGATCTGACATTTTTAATGAAAGACTCCTTTAGCTATTTCCCGCACTATGAAACTTCCAATAAGTTACTCCAATTTTTTAGCCGTTGGTAAACGTATCCTTCGAACAGGAGAAGCAACAGCTTGGAGCAAAAACCAATTCACAGATTAAATAGAATTTAATATCATAATTTCAAAGCATGTTTTCAACTCCCGCTGTCACTATTATAACCCTACAACAAATTCGAGTGAAATTTCAATTTCCCGAATGAGTTTCAAATCATAGCATGCTCTATCTTCATGGGCGGAAGGTCAATGAGGTATTCTTCAAGGTGCTCGGGAGGTTCTCGGTGGAGTAGCGCGCTAGGAGAGGGGGCTATTATCCAAACACCCCACCGTATTGTCACCGCTGGTCCCAAGACTGTAGCACGGTAGGTGGTTCCGACTCCACGCGGGGCGTCCCGTCTTACGCCGTGTTAACCTTTCTTTCGAAGTCCATTACAACTTCATTGCAGATAAATCAAGATTGTCCACAGATTTTGGGCTCCCCGATGCGCTCAGTTGGGGTGCCCAGGTTTTCCTAATCGACGAAATACGATGCCTGTTCACTTGTGGACATTTTGTTATCACTTTAAAAGCGAAATAATTAACCTATAAAACACGAAAATTGGCCAGAGAATGTTGAGAAAACATGTACATGTACATGTATACATATTTTTCTAAATATTTGGGAGAGGCCGAATCTACAAACTGCTTCCTTTGCTGGTGATACCATGACACATTTATGACATAATCACCGTTAAAAAATACGTTTTGATTATAAGTTAACTAACTGTGCATCAGTTTGAAAACAAAGTTGCTCGACTTTTAATCGTTATTTTCTTTTGTAGAAGCGTAGTTGACATTTAAGGGTTAAAGTGAAGATGCTAGTGGTAAAACGATTGACTTTTTCCTCTTTCTTTTTTATTGTAGAAAGACAAGCGAGATCTTGTCGGCGCGGGGTTCATTGAGACCACAACAAAGTATCCTGCTAAGCGGACTGGGCGCTGACACTGGCGGGGCCCATTCAGGGCTCCCGAGGGGGCAGCTGTCCTTATGTTAACATCCTAAATCATTAATAATCCCAACAAATGAGCAAATAATACCAGAACGCAGCGTCCTCTTCGCGATAAAGCAGAGTTTGTCCATTTAACCATCATTGCCCTTAATTCGCGTTTGAATGATTTGGCGACAAAGACCGCTTTTTATGCTGCGTTCGCTTTAGAAGTGTGTCGCACGAAACTTTGTGTTAATTTTATTGGAATAATGAGACGTCGGATTACCGTTATCAAGTCCTGGTCGTGATTTTATATAAAACCAGAGGCAGACGGATTCCGCATGGCCGACATATGTTGTTTGTCAACGAATGCAGTAATAGGAACCAAGCTCTGAAAATCCGGAAGTGAAAAATTACAAATGTTAGAATTTGCTTCTACCCCAAAGAGGTTGTGGGTGTCGGTGAAAACGATGCTACTAAACACTCCATAATAAGTACGAAACATTGTAACCAAGAGGTTTTAGAATATCATTTTAGTCCTTAAGGTAAACCCCTATTTCCTGTCCAACATTTGAATGGAATGACAAGCGAACAAAAACATTTGAAAACAAACGGCCATTACGTTGACAACCCAACAACCGCACACGCAAAATATTTACTTTTCATATTATCAATTTTTCTCAATGCAAACACTTATTATATTTAGATAACTCAATTCGAATATACTCCACGTTTATGATACGTTATTTGATATAATATTGAAGGCCCCTTTGTACTTTTCAATTGCACCGCTAATATGAGACAAGTTGTTCAAACACCAAAAAGATATCGGAATTAAACTATTAAGATTGTGATACGAAACGCGATACATTTTGCTTTCTTTGTGATGCGTGTATTAAATTAATTGTTGAATATAAAATTGATATGCCAAGCATGACGTGAAGTGGCCAAATGAAAATTACACAGACGACATAGTCACGCGCCAGTAGCTTGGTCCCTGACGACCGATACTGGCGATACATGTATGTTGGTTGTTTATATAATTCGCTAAAAAGGTTTTATATCATGAAAAAGTTATACAATGTACATGTTCATCTTCTTCATCATCATCATCACCATCATCATCATCATCATCATCATCATCATCATCATCTTCTTCTTTTTAAAGCAATACTGATCACTAAATGCGAAATATCAAAACAGTCCAAATTATCATTCACCTGGACAGATGACTTATACTCATGCGTATTCTATCATGGTAACATCTTGTCAACTAGACCACTGCCCCATAATCACAAGTGTCATCAGTGTCATCGAAAAGAAAGCAGTCCCACCCGTTGTTATGCAAGAAATCCTTCGTCACACCGGCATAATTTTCAATATTATTCTAAGAAACAATACTCGGCAATATTTCCAGTTGACAACAGTCACATGATCATCTCAAAGCGTCTCGTTAGGAAAACAAAAGGCGGCCAAGATTTTTTATTGAAAATGCTCTTCATAAGAAAATAAATTGTTGTCATACAAAATAGCCAGGGAATTTAACACGAGGTTTGGAGATTCTTAAAGACCAAGGAGGTAAAACAATGGCGGCTACCTTATAGGTCACATGACTGGTCACGTGATAACGTTGTCTTCTTTTTAAAGTCATGTTCAGGCTGAGCTGGCTAGATTTGGGTTTATCTGCATGGAGATTTGCATGTAGACACAACTGAATCCACTGTCTTATTCATTGACATCGACATGGTACATCAAGTTTAGGAAAATAACATATGTGGACAAGTCAGGACCAGTTATCTCAAGATTGCCGTCATTGTTTAAATACTGGTGTAACGACGGCGCTGATTGGTCAGATCTGTGATCTTCTGCCCAAGTGGGTGACATGATTTGTATGACATCTGGAGATTTTCATGCGGACTTCTTCAGACAGGGACCGATGTTTTGAAATTCTAAACCATTTATTTGCTCCAATCTTAAATAACGATAATTCTAAGAAACCCTTGGCCATTGAATCTTATGAAAAGGAACAGAAGAATATTTGAGCACAACAATTCGAAGGACTGGGCGACTTCCTGATAAATTCAAACAAAATTATTTTGCAAACCTTATGATAACCATTCAGAAATATTTCATTTAAATGAAATAGGACAAGCGATTAATCTCAGAAAATGACCCATTCAAACAACTGTTTCGGAATTTATTTTTGAAGAATGGACGATAATCGACGCAATGACCTCTTCAAGTATGAAAAGAAACATTTGGTGTCAAGTTTGCGGAAGTGTTTCACCCAAGGTCAACATTGAAACGAATTTGTTAAATGATAGAAAAAAGCGATGTCATTTGTTAAAAAATACCAAGTTCATTACAGTCTGGGAGTTTAAAGCAGGCGAATCGTCACTGGACTATTGCATATTCTATACCTCTTTAACAGAACTTCCTTGACATAAATTCGTATAATGTACTCAGAGATAATGTTGTTGATAAAATTCAAATTTAAAGAAAGAAAGTCTTGCTTGCCATGAATACGCACAGTTGTAGAACAAGGGGTGAAGTAACCGTGAACATGTTAAAGATGAAAACTACAGAGACATCTGTTTCAGTTTTTTAAATGTTACAGTCCTACACGTACTACTTTTTCGCGGTGCATCAAATATTATATTTTCACATCACCAAGAAATCTAAAGATCACGTTGGGCGTTTCACTTCCAACTGATCATTGCAAGTTCCTCTTTAACTAAACGGTAGGATAACTAACCATGGCCACGTGCCGGGCGTCCGTTCCGTGTTTGCAAGCAGACGTTCGCGTGCCCTGACGAGCATACGTCATATTCTCACTCAGATAAAGACGACACGTTTTCTACAGTTTAATAAAGTACAATATTTGCAGGATCCTGCTGTGCTATTCAGACAGACGTCACATCCCGCTGCGTCAAAGGCGTTTTTGCACTCCGAGTTAGGTGACAATAAATAGCTTATGATTACCAAAATTGCTTCTTCGCGGAGGATAAAAGACATTCTCGCATTGTGTAATACTATTTCTGGCGTTTCATACCGATGCCTCTTTAGTCCGCATCCCGCTGTATAAACCGTAGCGCATTGAGATTCATTCCCGGATTCATTCGAGTACAATTATCTTGCTTTCTCTTTATAACATTCATAATACCAACACATGTCAAACGGAGTCCGAGTCAGAAATCTCATTGAGTGATTTTTTTTCTTTTTTCACTGTATCATTTATTGAACAGATTTCTTTCTTGTAAAACATGGTTTAAGTTGTAAACGCCAAAACGTCAACTCGAACGCCAATTCAAAAACAAATGTCAAATTTTACAATTCAAGCCTTTGAGTTAATGTTTCCCCACGGTCTATTGTAGGATACTTGCTTATCATCTTCGCCATTTTTGTAGTGTGAATTGAAATGATGCCAAGATTGTAACAAGATACCAAAATAAGTTTGTCAAGTATGATGAAATGTTGCATTTTTTTTAAATACGACTCTGTCAATCCCGAGACTAGCATACTAAGAGACATTCTTTGACCTGGACGACACAAATATCACCTTACAGTTTTATCTGGCTTTCCATTTGCAACAATCATAATACCAACATGTGTCCAACCGGAATCAACGTCGGATTGAGCGAGGTTTTTTTCATCTTTCCCACAATGTAATGCCGAAATGTCAACTCAGACATCGATGTCAAATATCACAAACTTATGTCAAATTTAACAATTCAAGTATTGGAGATCGATTCTTTTCTCTGGGTTTTGAACCGCATATCCAGTAAGCAAACTGAAATTTTGAGATGTATCGAAAACGGGTGTCATCTAAAATATATTGGTGAGCCTGGTAAATTGTTGGTATTCTGCAGCAAAGACCAACCTGTCCACATCGCTAGGCCGGAAATTTGATGACATTTGGTGCAAAATTGTATCCAGATCACTTTAAAGTGTTTCGTCGAATTACAGAACAGTCCTATTCGTTTAACCTAATATGAGATTTCGCATTTTCATTGAAACTTTTGCATCTTTTCCCCTCTTAGTAAGTTTGAAGAATAATTTCTGATGCGATATTGAATCAAAAGCTTTTCAAAAATCTACGAGGCAGCAATAGAGTTCTTTTGATATTTGAAAGGCTAAATTTATGTCTTTCAGTGCTTTCAGAGTAAATATGCGACCCACCCCAGTTTTTTACTAACACGACTAAGCGACACCTGTTTTATGAAGATCTAACTACACGAGAGGGTTCCACGTGCTGCCCTCTGTCCACAAAGACCGATAATTGCGAACAAAATACGCCGCCATATTTGTTTGGTTGCTATTGGCGTCGCTAAAGTCTGCCCTCGTTCTGGTTGAGAGTCATTCTATCTGTCTCAACTCTAACTGTTACAAAGTTAGGAAGAAATATTTTGGAAAAGTAATACATAAATGGAATTTTGGGATGTATTGACATTGCTCAGCTTCCAGACAATGCGCGTCAATAGGCTGACGCAATACTGCTGGAAGTTCAGTATAGGAATCTCATGATTAGTATCAACTGATGTTATTCGTATCAAATAAATACATTCCAGTTTGTGTCAAACTGAACTCAAAGTGCAGAAAAATCCATCTGGAAAATGCACTCGATTCTAAATGACCTTGACCTTTATTTGCCGCTGGAATTCATACCTTCCTGCCCCTCCCCCTGAGGAAGCCTACAGGTAATAAAAAATGAAATGTCCTTGGGACATTGTGCTCACCTGAAAATGATGTATTGGTGGATGAAATGAGACATGGAGGTTTATTATTGACTGCTAAATGTGGCAATTTGGATGACACTTTTAGAATTTGACCTCGACTTTGCAGTTGTGAAGAATGATCAATATGCATGTTATTGTTGCCTCGTTGAGGGGTTTACAGGTATTAATGTTGCCTTCTTATGGATTGAAGCAGATGTATCTGTTGAGGGGGTCTATAGTACTTCATTAGTGAGGGATAATGGGAGAAATGGATATCCTCTGAGGCAAAAATTCTAAGTAAGATAAGAATGAAGAGGGAGTGAAGAACAAAAGACAAAGATCAGTTTTGTATCTTGTGGTGTTTTTTATGACTTGAAAACTTTCATTTTGTCTTCTGCATCAAGGTCCCAGATGGTGGTTGTCTCCTCGTCAATTGCGATTACAGTGACGCTCATATTTTCCTCTTTGATCTGAAAATAGAGATGTCATTTTGTACTTTGTACTTACTAGTTCCCATTGTTGGTTTGGAGTGTACTGTTGTGTTGGTACGAGTGATGTTAGGAGTATTGTGCTGCATGGTTTTGGCGTATTGTACTTAAAATGTACACCCCATGCAATATGGTTGGTGAATCAGGCACCATGATATATGTTTATGACACGTTTTTTGAGGATTTACCTCAATTTCATTAGCGATCGATAGGCATTTTGCACACGCACACACTCCAGGAAACCTCGGTGTGCCCATGGCCATAGCCGCTAATAGCCATAGGCTAGGCCACATGTACATGCATAGCATATATTGCTTCATGTCATACATGCATGCATGCATGCATGTATACACACTATTTTCATACTAATATAGGCCTAGACTAGAGCATAAGAGGGTAGGCCTACTTCAGTTCACCAGACTATGGTGGAATAGGCGAGATATCTGATAATTTTGGCAGTTAAATATTCCATAAAGTCATTGACAAGAAAATAGTCAGTTCAGTAGCTTTCTAATAGTAATCATTGGTCAAATAAATGTCAGACTGAACATACAATATCAACATGCACTGCAGAAATGGCAGAAGCACATGGAATGGCAAAATAGGCATTCATTCTTGAGTCATCTTAAATTAAAAGTAACATTGAACATACAAACTGCACTGCACAAGCACATGGAATGGCATTTTTAGTGATATTGGCTGTTCTACACACTTGAACAAGGCAAAATGGGAAATCATGCTGAGTCATCTTGGCTGTTCTTCCAATTGGGGTTTCACCCCTCTTATTCCTGGCACCACATTATTATTGTAAGTAGATGCTCCATTACCATTTGAAATATCACAAGAGATTGAAATATGAATCATAAAACAAACGACCAATGAATATATCTATAAATGCAATAAATTATACTCCAAAATTAAAAGGTGAAAAGGCGTTCCATTACGTGTACTTATCAAAACACGCATACGACTGACAATCCCATAAAGATAACCCCATTCAGACGTCAATTGTTTTCAGGAATTTGTGTGTTTTTCTCACGCCGACATGGATAGTTACTTTTCCGTGCTAGCCGGGGAAGCACCGGCCGCGGAGGGTGGCGGTCGGTCCTCCACGTGCCGGGCAAGAGGCCCGTGACCGGCACCCGCGACTGCGGCCAAGGGGCTAAATGCCACTTGTTTAACCAACCACCGAGCAAATAGCATATTTCGTGATAAATTCTCGTGATTTTTTCAATGGTTTTAAAATCTAACGGTTGTTTTGAAATTGTGTTTTGTTGGCACGTGTCGACAATAAAGAGAAATTAACTGAAATTAAAAGACCAATATTTGAATTATTTAAAAGCATCAGTTTGTCTATGCTATGAGATCCATGAGATCCATGTCTGCTGGTTTGTTATTTATTTGCTTTATAATTCAGAAACCATGGTCGATTTATGGTTGAAATCATTCAAGCACTCGCCGAAGCAATTTCGTATAGAGGAGGAATTTATAGAAAAGTCAAAAAGGATCCACATGCTGGTTGGACTCGATCGTGCATGCTGTACAGTTGATGTAAATATCTATTCATATAGATATATCTTGATCTATATGCTAGATATATATCACAACAAATTATACTATGATGAATTTCGTGGCCTTGTATTGTAGAAATATGCTGCCTGGGCCGCCCTTATTCAAAGCTACTTGTAAGAAATCTTGCAATGAAACTGGGAAACAGGTTAACAGCAAAGATTACCTCTTCAACTGAAGCACTAATTAAACTTAACCCAGCGCTGACCATTTAAATTCAAGATCACCACCTGTCTCCCCGATTGGCCCACTTTACAACACAATGTCGCAAAAGTGCCACTTTACAGCATATTGTCGAATTCTCACATTATACGAGTTTTGATTTACAAACGTGAAAATCTCTAGCAATGTCCGATAAAATGTCGTAATATTTGGTAATTTACGACACCCCGCCCCCGGATTGTGCCGATTTGTGGTCATCATATCAGGAGGAAATTGGTCATTGTTTACATGGTCGTCAGGACGACATTAAGATCTCATCTGTCTCGCGAGAATGACGAGTACCGTACCGCACGAGTTTGTTTGATGACGTGGGTGTGGGTGGCGTGAAGTTCTATGCACCAGTACTTAGGTAGAAGACCGGCACCCTTTTGTTTCAACATATTTTGCCAAGATATCGAGTGACCTTACCCTCAAAAGTCACTATAACTTCGAAGACTCCAGCCCCCGATTCGAACCATCGTCCGGAATGGCCCGATATCCGGCTAGACCGAAACCAGTGATGGAAACCGGCAACAAGTGATTAGGCCACTCAGGCATACGGTTTTTTAGCTGAACATCTTGGACCCGCGGAACATAGAGATGCACCCCACGTATGATCACGTATATCTAACCTTTGTCAACAGTGACAATCTTCTGCTGATGTCAAGGCTGATGTAAGAACAGCGCTGGAGTCATGCGCGCCTAGAACGAGGGACCCGAGTAAACAACAGAGACGTGACGAACATTAAGAAAAGGCGCCAAGCTGGACTTAGTTCTACTCGTCTAAAAAGAAGAGCCCTACGCAGTGTCAGCACACAAAAGGAGCATTCCACAAAACTCTCGTCGTGCTAGAGGATGTTGAATACGCTGGTATGCCGTACCAAGTGAGAAATAAAGCAGGTTTTAGTGTCGTTCATTGTCAAAAGAGGCTGCAGAAGTTGGATGGTTCATATGAGCCTGACAGGTGACATGACAGATTTGGCCGAAGCAGACAACTAGGAAAGACCCTGACCCAGTTTCGGCCAATGGTCTCCTTGAACCACTGGTCAAGACAGCATATGACACTGGACTGAGTTTGACAAGGACGTGAACGCTGTGAAATGCAACTATCTTTGACATGTTTAATAGTACATGTTCAAATTAAGTCAAGAGTATACCACTACGAAAGGCTATAGACAAACTCAAACACTGGCGTGTGAATTTTAGTCCATTGAAATAGCCTCCGATCCGCTGGCCTCTTGTAGTTGGACGGCCGGGCCGGTCAATGTCCCTTTTCCGAAGTGGGGAAACATCTGCATCTGTATTGCATGTTGATCGCTTGAAAACAATCGCCCCGTTCTCTTCGGCTATACACCGTCTTTTCTGGTGGAGACAACAGCAAAGTCATTTCCCGGCTGTTGACTGTGGGCCAGTTGGCCATTATGAAGGCGCAAGCAGCAGCAACAACAAATTAAGAAAAAAACAAGATGACTCGAGCGACGCAAGTCAATACATCTCAATTAGTGGAAGAAATCTGATTATTTGAATCATTCGTTCAACAGACAGCAAACAAATTTCATGAATCGATTTGCGAAAGTGAGTCTGAATACATCACACTCAACACTGGTTGCTGTGAATTTAATGGAATAAGTGTTGGCCGAAGACACGCGACCCATTAAAATATTCACTTTAAGAAAACACGAAGCATTTCTGAAAGTTGTCGTTATTTTTGTGCGGGGTACTTGGCACGTGACGTTAAAATGGCGCCGCATCCAAGATGGACACCTACGCGTAATTTGATAGTGAAAATCGTCAGCATGTGTTTAGAATTTGTAGTGGTCATTCGATTATTTACTCACCAATGTTAAAAGAAATCAGGCGACTTTGTTTTCAGATGAGAAAATTAATTGTTTGGGCATTGAAAATCCGACACCTTATCATCTGCCCAATTGGTTGCTGCGGCCGCCACGACTTGCCTTTTCAATGCATCTCACTTTGTTCGAAAAGAAGTATTTTGACTGGAAAAAACCAAAGACATTTCGTTATTTAAAAATAAAATGCTTACTTTTTTATTTCGAATCTTTGCGAATTGCAAAAAGTGTTGAAATGTAATAGAAGCTTTACCACATTTCAATGTCTCAAATCCATCTGGCTTATTCCATGGGGCAAAAAAATTGAATAGTAAAAGTCCCGCATCCCCCGCCTTACAGTTTCAGTTCAGAAAAATGAAGTTATGTTTTTCAAAGTGGCACTTGAATTCTCAATTTCAGCACTTCTTGTTAGGTTTTCACTCTTGGCGCATCACCGCACGTGACGCGTTCCCATAACCTCACGGCCGGACTGAAAGGACACGTAAACACGCCAAGTGACACTGCGATGGCGCTTATAAAATGGCCACTACAACATGCGTGTCTAAAACAACGCATTTCCCTCTTCATGAGATATACTCAACACTCTCTTTCTCTCTTGAGGCATCTGGTGGATTTCGTATTGGAACCAACACGTGTTGAATCGTATATATTAAGGGCATGATCACTTGAAAGTACGTTTTAGACGATTCAAGTAGAAGCCTAACGGACGAGGGATCTTGATTGGTCCTGGGAGCTGTTAAGCTACTTCAACACTCTTGTTAACTGAAAGCAACAAAGCAAAATCGCTGTGGGTTTCTCCCATTCTCCAAAGCTGACATGATATTTGAGCCAAATTATTCTCTCTGCCAGTATTAGCTTCTTTTATATATATATGGTGCATTGTGATCATTAAATGGAAATAATAATTATCCTATGAAAAACGACACTCGTGAGAAATCTAACCCCAGCGGTATTCATTTGGTTTTGGAAACTTTACGCAGTCATTGAAAATCACCTTGAAGGGTGAAGGTACAGACACTAACCGCTGCCACGCGTTCGAAAACCACTTAAAAACGAATTTGACCCATTTTCTTGGCGCCCGTTCTCTTCGAGCAAGGGCCTTGGAAGCTTAGAGAGAGGCTGACCGCACGTGTGTGTACTTCAAAAAATACAAGTGCTTGTCTACCACTGTTGACAATACGTCACGATCACGTGACACCACTTCGGGACTACTCGGACTTGCGATAATTGCCGAAGTGGCACACTTAATGTCAGGCAAATTGGTCATAGGTTCCAAATTTGACAAAATTCAAACTGAATCTTTTTATGAGGGCCGACCGCGGTTTTTTTCTTCACCTGGTGCAGTGGATATTTGGTGCTATTCGATTGGTTCTTAAGCCTGCCACACGTTCTGTCGTAAGCCAACCGTGGCCATGTTCTCATCCAGCTGGTCGGTGCTGTCGAAATGATTTACAACAGACGTCTGCGATGACCCGCCCTTCTAGTTTTTTAAAGTTAAACGTGACTATAAAACATCGACCAAGAACTGAAAATGTATTGAGAAATCAGTATGAAGAGGTACATGCATCAACGCGGAGATGTCAACATTTGCACGAGCACTGAGTTCCCCGTAACAACGGACAGGCTCCCGCAGATATGATAGTAAAATTAAAAAGCAATGCTCTTGTGTGATTCTAATTTGCACGACAGTTTTTCTGTATTCTGGAAAAAAATTGTGGGAAAAGTAGATTTACAAACAAACATACTTCCGTGCGTCTCTTTATTGTATCTCAATTCATATGCGTTGATGCATTTTCAAGTGCGACTTTCCAAGGTAACCTTATATCTATAGCAGTGGCGTTTCTTCTTGGTCGTGCGTCAAACGCATTCTACCCTGTTGCTACAAACAAACTGTTCAACACACAACAAAGAAGGCTGACACTTTTTACTTTCTAAGTACTTGGGTAATTGAGTCTTGTTTGAAAATGTATTTCTTCAAACGTTCTTTCATTTCATCTTGTTTCGGAGTGTCCTACGCCCGCTGCACATAAGGTTGCTACGGGGAAGAACGTTGGATGAATCAGGCGAACAACACCAACTGCCGACAATTTGGGACAACCTGATCATGTGTGAAACCGGTAGAGCTTTCTCCGGTAACTTTGCTTTCGAAAGCCAAAGATTGCAGTGATAAAACATCAGAAAGTAAACATCCTGCAAAAATCAGGTTTTCTGCACTATGGAGTGCGGAAATATGCTTTGCGAGTTGAGCAAAATATTGCCTCCGGGCCCCTCAGACTCGGTCCCCGGTGCCAGTCTCATTTGACTCATTTGGATACGTTTACCTCAAATATCATAAAATATTGAGCCGAATGGCTTTGGCATCCTTGATTGCCAAGCCCGTAACCATGCATCCAGGCATGCGAGACAGATATAGAACATGCAGAATTAGGCTTGTTTGATCTCTAATACAAGCGTTGCACAGTAAACAACTTAAAAATACATTCAAAATCAAAAATAACTTACTTCGTCGCTTCCTGTTATGGATATATCGGTTTGCCTTGAAACAAACTAGAAATACTTCCCTTCAAATACAGTGTTGGAGGGGGATAATTGAGTAAAAATGTGAAATACGGGCCTCTCCCCCCTCAAAATGAACAGAACGTTTGTCTGTAACCTTTGTGTCGTCATTTTCTTTCAAGGTAAGCGCGTATTTATTTAAAGGTGAACTGACACCTTCACCTACCGCTTAATCGTTCGGCTGTCAACAAATCGTGTTCGGTTCTTGAAACGGAAACAAGACATCAAGATCCATTTTTTTGTTTTCCTGTTGAAAGAGTCAGCTAGATTTATATAGGATTAGTATATTAGAACAAAAAAAAGGGACAACTGGGTCAGCTGCCTAGTATTTGAATATTGTTTGGTTAACTACCGCAATAACCGGTCCTAGACTTGGGTCAACAAAACGACAAATAATTATCTTTGGATTTTTAAAATATCATTGTCAACAAAAGTAGTGAGGAATCTTTCACTCGTATGGCTGCCCCTGAAAACTGGACGGAGTCTGTCCAGATTTTTGCTCCTGCAGACCTCTCCGTCACCGACCAGGTCATTGGCTTCATCAACAGTTACGTCATGTCCCTAGTTCTGCTGTCTGGTTTTGTCGGAAACATCGGATCATTCGTCATCTTCTTCCGCACGAGGAAAAGGGCGGATGCGTGCGTCCAATACCTCAGCTGCCTGGCTCTCTCCGACACCGCGGTAATTCTGTCACGTGGGGTTGTCGACTGGCTGAGCAGCGGCCTACGTTACCTAACAAATGGGTCAGTGTATATAAACCTCTTTCTGTACAGTTCTCTTTCGTGCAAACTCATGGCATTTTCCAACCAGTTATTCATGAGTATCTCCGCATGGATCATTGTTTCGTTTTCTGTAGAAAGGGCCTACGTCATCTTATTTCCACTAAAAAGGAGAAGTATCACTCCAAGAAAAAGGAACATCATCATTGGCTCTGCTTGTGTCATTATATTGCTGTTTTCTGTTCATCAATTGGTCCTTAAGGATGTCAGACGTAGACAAGCCGGATCAAGTTTCTCTACGTGTTATTATCAATCCATTGGACCCCGGGCAGCTGGAATCCTGTACCAGTTCGATATAGCTCTTTACATATATGTACCATGCGTCATCATATTCGTCGCTAACATTCTAATAATTTTAACAATTTTCCAATCGAGAAACCAGGACATAGGTCGGGCTAATCTAGCTAAGCAGAGTGAGGGACGCGTTGTTTTATCTCTGTTGCTCGTCTCGACTCTCTATGTTACACTGTTGCTGCCCTATGCTGCCGTCGCTGCCATCGTTTTCAGCATCAGCCTGGACGCTGTGACCAAACTTCTCATCACCCTTGCAAGAGTTTTCACACAACTTGGTATGATCAACTACTGTGTTAATTTCATCATCTATGGTTGTACATTGCCGTTCTATCGCGCAGAGGCATTGGGAATGCTGATGCGCAAACGTACAAATTGATGTATGGTTTGGAACGGCGGGTTCACTCGACTACCAAAGTATCGCTAGATCACGCAATGGAGGAGCGAGGTTTTACGAGGCAGCAGGTACTATAACAAAGCTAAGATGCAGTGGTGAAACCTTCTTTGTGAGAAAGAAGTGACTGAATTCTGAAAACTGTTCACAGAAACAGAGCAAACACACCACACTACAACGGCAGAGTATCTTTTTTTACATTTAACAGACGCTTTGATGAAAATATAATGATGACCTCTTCAAAATGTCCTTGTCGGGATATTTCACCGCTGTTGTTCGGAATATTTGTTTTTTGAAAATGTCCTCCCCTCCTCAAATACGCCCGCAATACAACGTGTAGTCACAGGTGTCGCCAGTGCATTTCCTATTTGCTCTGTTCGCAGCTTGTCCAGCCAAACTTTAGCGAAATGGTGCAAGATTACACAGATGATTGATAATTATTATGAAACTGACAGTCCATTGATTTAGGAAGTCAATACTCCATCAGACCACAATTCGAATATACGGCGGCTACTGGATTGTAAACAAACGGCGGCCATCTTGAAAACACTTGTTGCTGTCGCGGAAAATCACGTAGGTACACAAAAATCAATTCGATCATTGTCCACACGCGCGCGATCAGTTTGCGATGTTTAAATCATGTGTTTACACTGTGGCACATATGGCTAAACTAAAGGAAGTCGAAACCATGCTATTAGTTTTTCTCACTTGGTCCGAGTTCGAATGCCATATGCATGCAAATTTGATTTCTATAATTTTTTTTCTCGTAAAACGAATAGGGATTATATTATTTTGAAACACGTTTTGGAGAAATTCATGTCCATCTTTGACACGACGTAATCACGAACCTCGCCGGGGTTAGTAATGCGAAATGCAGGCCGAACGACCGCCGATTAGATGTACGTGAATGCGGATGCACCCGTATACATCTATTTAGCTTTGTCGAACAGCTACTGAAGCCAGTTTAAAAACCTCAAAAATAGGAAAAGCCCAATAGACTACTTGAACGCATGAACGAAATGATTAATTACGAAATCGTGAAATTCGCGTGATCTGGTTATATTCACTCGCCAGTACTAGTATTTTAAAACATAGACGGTTCTGTAATGAATGGATAATAGCACAGGGATGAGTTAACCTGTTGTCTCGCTAGGACTAGGGAACTTTGAAGAAACTGTCAATATTCAGAACAACTCTTTTCGCCAGCATATTTCGTGGCTTTGCATATTGATATATCATTGTCTATCCACTTCGAATAGATTTAGCAGGTGGAATTCGCCATAGTACATGCACATGCATTAATGAGAAAAGGTTGAATTGAACTCTGAAACTTATTACCACAACCAATCGCATATTAATCAGCGTATAATAATTACATGTAATAAATGAATTACTAATTAAAGCCCTTGACAGAAGAGTCGGCACTAAATAGACGCTGGCTCGTCACAGTTCAGAAGAACAAAAGGCCGTTGCACGTGTTGAGACAATGGTGTGACATACTGTGTCGACAATATTTAGCCGGTTTTGGCGGGTCTGTTTCACATTGACGTTTTACAAGTAATATAGGCCTTTAGTACAGGTGCTTTCAACTGGCTAAATACAAGTAGCGTCTTGCACTTGTTTTCTGACTGATGTTGAATTAAACAATACTAGCATTGTACCTATGGCAAGCCAAAGCGGAATTTATTCAAGACCGTGGAATTACTATTCAAGAAGTTAAATATATGTTCAAGACCAAAATATGTTCAATCCTGAATCAAATATTGTCAACCTTGAATCAAATATTGTCAACCTTGAATCAAATATTGTCAACCTTGAACAAAATATATTCAACCTTGAACAAAATATATTCAACCTTGAACAAAATATATTCAAGACTCACGTGACCATATTCAAGACGCACGTGACCACAAAAATTGATGACGTAGTTGCTCATGTTTTGATGCTTTACGGACTTTCCCGAACCCGCGTCCGGACTTTCCCGAACCCATGGTACTTGTGTTGCGTTTCGGAGCTCGAATTGTTCGCACGAGGTTTTGACACATGGTTGTACACGTACCTAGCCGCCTACACCTGACATGTACTGTAATCCTACACATCATGACATGGATGCCGAGTGAATGTCAGAGTCGATACATGTTTCACAGACATATCAGGCAAATTATAGGTTCAAAATGCGCAATGCCTGTCGTGAAACAGAACGCATCGGAAGTACCACAGATTCTACGCTCTACGTCATCAATTTTGTGGTCACGTGCGTCTTGAATATGGTCACGTGAGTCTTGAATATATTTTGTTCAAGGTTGAATATATTTTGTTCAAGGTTGGACATATTTTATTCAAGGTTGAACATATTTTATTCAAGGTTGAACATATTTTATTCAAGGTTGGACATATTTTATTCAAGGTTGAACATATTTTATTCAAGGTTGAACATATTTTATTCAAGGTTGAAAACATTTGATTCAAGGTTGAACATATTTTAGTCTTGAACATATATTTCCTTCTTGAACTTATATTTAACTTCTTGAATGGTAATTCTAAAGTCTTGAATAAATTCCGCTTTGGCTTGCCATATGTACCCGTAGCGCAGGCAGGTTCAAATGGGCTATACCTTGAATAGATTGAATTACAATGAAAATCTAATGTCGGCCTCCAAATGGCTCGAAAAAATTGCACTATCAGTCACTACTATAACTTTAAAATGCGTGCTCCTCCTACATGTAGCAAGGTCTCGGGCAAGGCACTTACTCGACAGGCAAGCTAGAAGTTCAGCACCGTGAGCAGGTCCTTGATAAGGCCATGCCAAGTTCAGAGTTCCTCTTCAGATACATCAAGTATTGAAAGCTGTGGTGAGCACACAAACAGACCATGGTAACCTTCATTTGAAAATCCCTTCATAATCAAGGACTAGCTCTGGCTAACACTGCGGGAAAACCCAAGTCAAGCAACCAAAAGTACCAAAAATTCATTTTTGTTTACATTTGAACTGGACACATACGTTTGTTTACAATTTCTTTCCCCGCGAAATCTCGAAGATCAGGTGACCTGCAATCGTGGATTGAAAATAACATTAACCTTGGTTCAGCAGGTCAACAGGTACAGGCTGTTCCAATCATCCCCCTACAGCCAGCTGTTCAACAGGTAGTGTTAGTCACCCCACAGGGAGTGCAGGTAATTGATTAATCCCCTGCATAACTAAACAGCAATGGCTTGGCTTCTGTGAGTGGTAAGGAGAATTGACAGTGTCCGATTAAAAATCCCTCATTACTGCTCCGCTGAAGTAAATTTCCGAAAATAAACATAACGTTGCATCAGGATAACATATCACCTGCAAACGTGCAAAATTTCGAGACGAAACACTACCCCCAAATGGCACTTTATCGAGCCGCCTTATAGTATTATGATATAGATACCGGTAATTTGATATTGATAAAATGATTCCATTGTCATCATAAATAAAATGGTTTCATTATTGTGGAGTATAATTTTGTAAAACCGAGTATGACAGGTGGAGTCTTTAATGTATTATTCGAAACACTCATCAAACAATTCAGGTGTGAGATAAAAAAGATTAAAAAAGATTGAAAAAGCTTATCACGTTTTTGCGAACAGAAGAAAGGTCTATATAACGCACACGCTAACCTGAAAGTACACGTAATCATTGCAATGCATACGCCGCAATTGAAAGCACAGTTAGCTTATGAAAAGATGATTTCAATATGACATGTATATACGCAATTTAACTTCTGTCATCACACGCGCCTCTTGAGAATGGTAAAAAAAGTCTACCAGTGAATGGAGATGTCTTTCAAAAAGCTAGAGATATGTTTCAAAGTCACATTTTAGTCAGGACCTTGCTTCGCCATGGCGACAGACCACGTGAGGTGTTTAGCGCGTGCCCACAAAGAATGTTCAAGACACTCGAACTAAGTTTTCGCGCTCCCGACAATGCTGTGGCCACGCGGGACCGCTGGTGGTGGACCCCTAAACAACCGTCTTATTATAAAACGTGACCAATTCATGCAAGATCAAACCGCGCTCGAAATTCAAATACATTTGAACGAGACTTAAATAAGTGAACTAAAGCTTTGAACGAATTGGTGGTATTGTTTTGAACTTCTGTTGTGGCCTCGTGCCTCACCTGCGAGAGCGCGCACGCGCACCTCTGCACTTCTTCTCGCCACTTCTCGTCGAGTCACGTGAAAAATAGATCGCTTCTTCATAGTTGTAAGGATCTCGCTCTTCTAAAGGATGAAGGTGTGATGAAAGACTCCATGAACAACAGAAACCTGACCTTTGTCTGGCCTTGGTAATGATGTTCAAAAAGAAAGAATATGTTACACTAGATTGACATGAATCTTTTTTTTATTAATTCAAAGTTGAATAAAATTATAAATGATTCTGATACAAAAAATGCGACATGAAACGAGGATTTTAGGTGCACATAATAAGACAAAGCAAATGCGTCAAACAAGGTACAGCTTTTTTCGATTTTTTAAATTCAGATTAGATTTATCAACTTCTGTAGTCCGTTTTACGGGAGAAAGTGGCACTCATATGTGTGGTGATTTCTAGCAGATAGCGAGGAAGTGTTGTATTTCATCTGAGATTCCGAAGCCCGTATTAAGACGTATCCGAGAGTCACTTTGTAAGAATCGGACATCAAATCACCAAGAACGATGTTAATAGTCATTAAAGAGTTAAACGTCGATGTAACAGTACCCCCAACCAGCTGTGAGAAGTCACGACGTACGTACTGTCCCCTGTGATCCCGACCTTTGCTTGCTGCGTCCTCCCACCATCCCTTTGTCCGCGGATCAGCCCGCTGCGTCTAAAGCCACAACCATTGTCTTCACGGATTGGGAAATCTTGTACCAATGCGGATGATTTGGAACGGATCGATTCCAAAGAGGCGCTGGAATGTGGCTATAGTTTCAAGCGAGAGTCATTAACATTTTTCAGCTCTTGATGCTGATAGCTGCACAGAGGCATGAAATTGAACCCGAGGCTGTGATGGATACGCTAAGGATACAAGAAATGACGAAGAGTAGGCGAAAAATACTTTGGTGCCGATGCTATGTGCGGACTCAAGATGTCCAAGTGACCGAGAAAATGGAGCAGAAGTACCCATACATATACATGTACCATCAAAAGGTGTAAGAGAAGAAGGCAAGCTAAATTGCAGTCAAAGAAGGCAATCAAAACAGTAAAAACATCCAAAAGGCAGCGGAGAGAGTTGTTGCCTGAGTAGAAGTTCGAAATGTCCTAGGATAAATTGTCCGGGGAACATAGGATCCTACCACGTGCCTTAATATCTGAGCTATTGACATCATGGCCTCAAAAAAATCATTGCATACTCTGTCAGAATGCAATAGGGCCGGACTGACACTTCTTCCAGGGGGACATTTTCTACTTCTACACGGTACCGACAAAAACTCCGCCCACAAATCCTTACCAGCTTACCCTTCCCGGCCAGCTTCTTCTCACCCATCGCGCTGAAAGTGTTCTTGATCACTATCTACGCTATTTCTGTGATTGCGGTATCCATTTCACGCCAGTTGGCGCCTTCCGATACAAAGGGATTCAAGTTCCATTTCAACAATGAAAGACGCGTGGAACAAGATTTAAAACCATGGTTAATCTTTGGACATCATTGTCTACTTAGCTCTGGTATCATATCATAATGGACAGCAAATTGTTTCGATAAGGTAGTGGCTATTTATTGTTCATGTAGAATTTCTTTCCCTAGTTGTCGGATAGGCGGCGCTAAACGGAAGGCGCACTGAGCGATAGTTGCCGTAGTTGTATGTACATGTACATGTATCTGGGGCGTGTCGGCGGACGTAATCGATTGATAGAGGCATATCGTCCTGGAAAAAAGGTCCTCTTCTATATCCTGGGTACAGATCGTCCTGAATGGTCAAAATGCCTGAGCTGTACTCAGGGTACAGGTATTCCTGGACAAAAGCTCCTCATCTCTACTCAGAGTAAAAGTAATACTTGGCCAAATCCTAACCATAGCTAGAGTACAGACCGTCTTGGACAAACTTAGGCGACGACCGACGCTGCAGAAGTTTTGTTGGGCAGTTATACCAGATGTCTCAACCACCTCAAAATATATGGAGCCTTGCACCAGAACGAACGAATCCAAGGAACATCACTGTACGACACCGTCCCGCCGCAGCCTGAACTGGCGGCAGTAGCGCTGTCACCATCACACGGGCGGGGACAGCAACATGGCCGTCCCTGCCAATTACCTTAAACCACCCAAGGCTACTGTCATCAACCTGCCTCCTTTACACGCCTGACAATAATGTTTACTCTCATTATAAATACATTTTCAATTGTTCCGCATCAAACGGCAACCTGACTCCAATGGCGCCGCCTCTTTCTGATCGAAGCAATCTGATTGGCGTAGCGCGCGTGGCACGCGCCAGCCTCATTTTGTCGTCTGCTTAAAAGCGGGTGGGACTAAAATGTGGCCGTAATCGGTATCGCACATCCTGAGGATAAGATGGAGAGTTTAGACTTGGATTCGGTTAACCGGCAATATCTTCAGGACTATGCCTCGCCTATGTCATATACGGACATGGACGCAGCGTCCTTGGCGTCCGACTCCTCCTACTGCGACATCAGCGTGAGTAGCCACGATCAGGAGAATTTAGGCAAAACGCGGAGGCGACGGAAGAGATGTCCTCAACAGCAGGTCCAGCAACGCCAAGCGGCCAACCTCCGCGAAAGAAAAAGAATGCAGTCAATTAATGAAGCATTCGAGGGACTCAGGGCGCACATCCCGACACTTCCTTACGAAAAAAGATTGTCGAAAGTAGACACTTTAAGATTGGCAATTGGCTATATCGGGTTCTTGGCCGAACTTGTGCAAACAGACATTCATTCGAAAGAAAATATCAGTACGCAGTGTGGCGAGCAGCCAAGGAAAGTGATCATTCATTGCCATAGAGGTAAGTGGAATTCATCTTCTACTTTCATTTAGTATTTTCTTCCTCTGACAGTTGCGGTCTCAAACAGGTCTTCTACATTCCGCTGAGAAATAGAGATTTTTTGGAACTTCGAAGGTTTTTCGGGCAACACGAGACAAATATGGAACCCGTAGAGATTTTCTGGTGAAATGAAAACCGCCGCCTAATGGTTTTCGAGACAGTGAAAAAGCCCTTAGGTTTTTCCACTTGGCTGAAAAACCTCTTCGGTGTGCATATTTGTATTGGCCGAAAAGCCCATTTAATGGTTTTTCAGAAGCTCTACATGTAATAGTGGTAAGAGATTCTTTCTCTCTGATTCTCTGATTCTCTGGATCTGCTCGCAATCATTAGTAAGTGTTGAAAGCTTACGTTTTCCGATTCCGATAAATACGTTTTTACGGAAAAACCTTATCTTTAATTGCATACATTTAATTTGATGTTATCATATCTTATCTATGAATTCAACCTACTTCAAACAAATACTATAACACACTCGGGTATCTCCAGTATAAGTATATACAGACAACAATATGATACTTATTGTATGTCAATTTTTAAAGTTCATATAAGCTAAAGTCCCCCTCCACATAAACCTTATTTGTTCCTTCTACTTTCAACGAGGTATTTTCCACTTATTTATGAAGTCCTCAAGATACAATCAGCCCATTAAATCATTCATCATTGCATTAATATTCTAAGCGAGTCTCCTCATAGTACAATTGTATAACGCTTTAAGTTTTGAAGAGCGCACGTGTGAAACTAACTTTTTATTGAATTACAAATTAATAATGCAGTCAATTTGACTGTTCTTAAAGTAAAGAAACGCTTGATAATGGGTTGCTGTCAAAATACTTTTTTTCTTCTTCATGTTGTGGAGTTGTCCATCATCTAATCATTGTCTATCTGCAAAGTGTTTGAGCTTATCAAGCAGAATGTATGCTTATCTATTGAGCTGAGAGAAAGCACGATGATGATTTAACCATTTTTTTCGCAAATCTTATGTCAGTATCTACTGCCTTGTTATTAGTTCAATCCCGGAGACCACGCCGCAGACAAAATGATTGAACGATTCTGATAGGTTAATGCGGCAGGAAGCTTTTAATATGTTGCTCTGATAAAACGTAACAGCATTTACGACACGCCCGAACCGATTTCTCAAAAGCAGGAAGAAAAACCCAACATCGCAAATCAACATTCGTTAATCCATTGAACTTACATTATAAAGCTTTCTTTCCAACAGTAATACATATTCATGAAATTGATTTAATTCCATGCCAACCTATAAGTGTATTAAAGCATGTTTTTCTTTCCGCCGCAACGAAAAGAAGTCACTAATGATTTTGTGCATTATTAATCTGCAAGTAACTCTACTACTGTGTGACTTTGGTTTGGGGGCTGCTTGCTTGTACAATGCAACATAATGCATTATCAAGAATACATGAGTCATTGTCGATGTGCTGAAAGGAAGCAAAAATTGGAGTCAATGGTCAAGAAAGTTAGTAACAGAATTGCTATCTGATTCTGACAACCAAGAATTGGCCCAACATGTATAAACCAGGCCACGGAGCCAAACTATAGCCAAGGGGTCCGTACATTGTGTGCCATATGGCGTCACAGCCAGCTGCAACCGAAGTTTACCCCCTCCATCTTTCACATCATCAAATTGCCCTTTATAGGATAACACAAATATTAGGGATGATTTGTCGCCTGAAAATTGCGCAATCGCAAACTTTCGACACGCGTTGTCCGAAAATAGATTCTGCGACAAATGGAGGGTGAAATATCACGTTGTATGTCAATCCAATAATGGCGTTTATAAACAGCGGCTTAAGATTTTTTAAGGGAACATTGATGTCACGTATCTGCGCTCTGGGGATTCAAGGACCAGTGTTCGTTTAAACTAAACTCGATATTGTCCGGAAATAGATCCAGCGGACATGGACAGTATATCACGTGTCTTTCGTCACGTGATGAGCATTCTTCATTATCTTCACGCACGCACAAGGAAAGTGTGAGAGCCAGAGAAACAAAGGTGTGGAAATTTCATTAAAATGTTTTATGTATCTGCGTTTTTAACTGAATTCCTAATGTTAATGTTGATTCGAAAACACACAGACAATTCACATCCATTTTCTTGTTTGAAAACTATGACCATTTGTTGAATGTCATCCCTTGGTTGGAGTAATCGATCACATTTTTTTCTCCATTTGACACGGAAAATGGGCTGGAACAGGTTTCACAAGAAGATGACATTTTTCCTTCTCGAAGAGCGTGCATATCAAATGATATTCTGAATTCGTCCTAGACCATTGCAACATTGCTGTTGTGCAAATCGCACTAGAATGTCGCGTTTCCATCACGGGAATGTAAAGACCTGCAATTCGTTCAACCACGAACTGAAAAAGACTTAGTCTTGAACTCGGGGCTGGAAGTAACTTTCATAAACTCACTGTAAATATATCACCACGACAAACGAGATGATATACATCACACAGATTTCACTCTAAACTCCAAAAGATGGTGGTGGTGAAGATAATTCTTGGTTTGACATCTGCCCTATCATTTCATCCTGGTCATCACCTCTGACTTATTTCGGTAAGGTGGCCCTGTGGCAGTGTAACAACCTTACCATTTGTACAATATGGTCCCGAGACGTGCTGGGTCGGTAATGTGGCGTTTCAGTGTGGTTGTGCGCGGGTCATGCAGAGCGCCCCCGGTTAGCCCGCAGGGATCCTCTCGCCCTCATAACGAGCCCGGCCCGAGACACCTGTAGTATATATCTGAATTGGTAATAGCCAGCATTGCGGTATCGTTTCCGGCTTAAACGAAATACATAAAATGTACATGAAGATGCATAAAATGACCCACTTAGATAAATGCACGACACCTCACGCTGTTGGAAACCTACCAAATCTCCCTTAGCTTCCGTACAGCAGAATTCTTCATCAGACAGAAATATACGGAACGGTGTACGCATCACCACATAATCCACCTGCCGACCCGCGGCGCGCCGGCAAATATCACGCCCTCATTATCATGTTATGACGTCAAAGCGTGACCCCTGCACCCTCTTGGGTAATTGCAGACCAGATTTTAATGAGCAGACTGACCTGTTGTGACAATATTTCACCGTCGTTACTGGCACTGAATGGTCTCATTGTCCAAAACTTGGTCTGAAGGAAGGATTCGAAGGAGAAAAAAACGATACTAAAAACACGGTCACATTGTTTTTAATGGCTGATTACATCATGAAATACTCCCCAGAAGTTACCATGCAAAAAGTGTGTTTTCACCATGATTTTGGCCGAACAATTTCATCAAGTATCATTTCGCCGGCTCGGTAGCAGCCCTACGAGAGGGTTTACAGCTCTGCTCTTGTTGATAAATGATGCCTTGATTACTGTCACGCCGAACGCAACCCCTCAGCATTCAGGGTCATGATGACTGTACAGAAAATAGCATTGTATTCCGAGGGCCTCAAGATTATATGCTGCCATGAATTCATCGAACTTAACAAATAGCTGATTAATTATTAACAGGCACTAAGAACGACTTCTAATGCTGCCCCTGCCCTCGCTATTTCCTTATTGACATTCTGAATTATGTAGATGATGGAATGAGAGACTCTTCATGGCTGTAGTATAGTGGAGAGTGGCTGGCATGTCGGAGGCACAGGTTCGTGGCAAAGCAAGTAGACATTTAAAGAAAGAACATACAATGGTAATGCATCCGCTACAACTCTTTGTGTGGCATAGATTGTGTACATTCATACTTGCATAAGCAGTTGATCTCAGAAATGCACAAAATATCATTCTAAATCATCATACGGATTGAACCGTAACGGGTTTTTTTTCTGTACAATGGGTGGTACGTTTGAATGCTGCGATAGTCAATGTAACAGGCCACATTATGTGAAAGATGAAGAAAGTGTATACATGTATCATCCGCGTTAAGACTAGTACTCTACGCCTAGCCTTGTCACTACCCTTCCGCGCACCTTCTCGTTTCGTTGCTTCACGCTGACGGGGACTTTCACGAGACATAACTAATCAAAACTTCTTAAGTGTCTTGTAATAACAAATTAAACGCATCCGATAAACGTGTCACGACATTGAGACACTTCTAAATTGTTGTTAGACACATTATATTGTGCCCAACCCAGGCCAATCGCATCTCAAGACCGCGTAACAACCATTGTGAGATGTCGAAACTTCCGACCGGAAATTATTCCTGCACATGTCAATTAATTGTCGTCTGCGTACGGTATGTAAAAGGAAAACATGATGACAATGAGTGAGATTGTGTTATGATATTATCAGGGTGTTATGACATGCAGATTATAAAATAACCTGTTACTCCTATAATGATCATGGTCGGCGGGTGTATTCATACTGGGCCGGGAATATCGGTGCCGGAAACGTGCGTGCATGGCAGTTCGATGACCGCCCGGCATTGTCAACATTAGATGAAACTTAAAGATGGTGGCCAGGTAAAAACGATTAAATGGTATATATATTTTCCCTAAAAAAACAACAACAACGCGCGTTTTCCAAGGTAAATGAAGTTTCGCGCAGTGTCGGTACGACACGTGCAAACCTCATGTTGTGTGCTGAGGAGAAATATTCTAGCAATATTATTTGGTTTTCAACTTACACTCATGATAGATCGGACATTTCTAAAACAAGCATACATTTATTACAATTCATATCAAAATTTATTCTCCGAACCTCATTCAACAAGTTCCAATATGACATGAGACAGTTTCGGGCAAATCCTGTTAATTTGTGTAGATAACCGCGCAGATATACGACGCAGCTAATCGCGGGTCATGAAACTCTCATTGTTTGGGGAATGTCGGCCATTGTTACGCACCGCCGCGGGTCATGCGCAAACAGCATCATGATAATCCCGCACTGAATGGTAATAACAAAACTTGATGACATTGAATGATGGCTCTCGGAAGCGAGGAAACCAACAATGGTCGTCGCGTTTTATTAGCGGATCATTCAAGTTATTAGATTGCGAAATGATAAAGAAATCTTCGGGTTGACCGGAGTGAACGCCTGTTGAATTAATTCGCAAGAGGAGGATGTTTTAGCAATCATAGCGTAGTTTTTAAACGGGGCAAGTCACTTAAAGGCGAAAGACACCCGATATTATGGTTTGGCCGGGTTGACGAGTAAACGGCTGTAAACGGAAATGAAGTTTACACAATGCGGTTGTGCAGTTACCGTCCATGAAAATTTCCTGAAACTTGGTATTGATAGTACCTGTTAAGCTGTCTACACAATGTCTATATTGAAATTTATAGTCATCATGCATTAACAAAATTGTTTTTCAAATTCAATCAAAAAATTTCATTTTTTACGAACGCCGCAAATGTACATGAGCAGCCACGTTGCATTTCTTGAACTATTTTGGCGAACCGATATACTGTAACTTACTATGAATGTACCAGTGAAGGGGTTAAACCGGTTGTGTACCCATACATAACGATGATACATAAATATCACCAATTTCATGCTGTACTAGGCATAGGGGTTTAACAATACGCGTCAGATGGTATGAAGAACAGCACAGCATTTTCAATCGAATTTTAAAGAGGTTTCGACAAGAAAGCATCTGGCATAAGGGCATTCGCATTCATATATGTACATATTAATAGTTATATTAAATGCCTACATATCAAAGCGTCTGACTACCGTATCATATTTTGACAAATTCATGCGCAATGGTGATTATTCATTTGCCGTATCATGCAGGGAGTTCGCTACATAAAATTTAAATGCAGATCTTTGAACAGCAGGACTTACACGTGTGGTATATGAAGCAGAACAGTCTGTATCAAAATATCAAAACCAATCCACAAGAACTGCCAGTTAGAAGCATTTACCTTTTTTTCGGGGCGGGTGGGGGGGGGACTCTGGAGGTGATTATGATTTTGGACAATTTATGCATTTACATGTATGCACACACTGCCACAATACTATGATTCACCCTGCCTGGAGTGGCATGGGCCACCGCGATGCGGGTTTCCGACTACGGGACGTAAATTTATGGTTATCCATGGGCAGGGGCTTGCATTAATTTCAAAGAAACTATCTTTCCGGGTCATACATTTATGGATGCATGAAACATCTTCACGCAGATAACATCAGAATAATGTCAGGAGGGAACATGGGGGTCTGATGGGGATGTCAAAGTGGGTGTTCATTATTCTATGATTTCTATATTTGGTAAATATTACCGTGATCAAGAACTCACGAACAATTCTTGCCATGATAAATAGCACAACGATATATAGCACAACTTATTTCTGCGTGCAAATAGATACCTCCCTTCGAAACAATGAGGTTTTATCGTCAAGCCTTTCGAAGCTGTCAACCCGTTTGTCTTTCTGAACCATCAGAGGTACTCCGTCCGTGAACCTCCCCTTGTTGGTGTAACGGAGTTCGGGTCGGCGGGTCGACGGAGTGGATCCAGAATGTCTGTTTCTCTGCAGTGAAAAACCAGAAAAATTTGGACCACATTTTACACACTGGTGTCGGACGCAGAGGAAAGAAGAAACACCATTCAGTCCTCAGCAATCTCGCTTAAAATTCGTTGCATTTTTGCATCTGTTCATTCTCCACAAATAACCGTTGCCATCTAAAAGAGTTGAACGAACGCTTTCCATCACCAAGACTTCTTTAATTTGCAGCACAAAAGCACTGTCTGTGACTAATGCCACATCGCTCCGTCTCGAAGGTCGCGTAATGAAAATCTACAACGTTATTTTCCAATTGATTTACAATATTGTTTAAACAATCACCGACACATGTTCGGGTCCCAAACCGCTAGAATTAGAAACAACTCGTCACGCCGCATCCAAGATGGCCGCCGGATATAGTAATTCAGGAGCAAACTTTCGCTTCCGTTAAATGCACCGCCAACAAATCTCCAGTTACGCGTAAGAAAAAAAGAATTTATAATCGAATTTTTGATCAAACAAACTTTCTGAATTGTATCCTTCAGATAAGGCATAAACAGTTGACCTTATAGCTATCATATAAATTTACGCCCATGATAAGCTTCAACATGTTTATATCGGGATAGATAATACTGCCTGTGTAAAAGTAAATATAGTCCCTCTGGAGAAAAAGTCCCACATTATTGTTTACGATTGTTTAAGGTTTCATGGATAGGGAGACCATGGCTGAATTACGATCGTACAGTAGAATGTTGCGTTCCCCTGACTACTATAGGTACCTAACTCCTTGTCACAATAGTATTAAAAAGACTACTCGTCCACTCGATATTGTAAACATTGGAAAATTTAGCAGCGCTGTCTGGGGCGTATCAAATTTCACTCGAGTCTGGAGCACCTTTAATTAATGTTACACAATTAACCACTTTGTTTGACTGTCCCGGGGATATTGTGGGATAAATCGAAGTTTAATCAATCCATCGTTTCCCTAACAACGAAATTATTGTAGGGGGAAACGCGTGCGCGTTCTGTCTTTAGTTGTCATCGAAGCGGATATGAGCTGGATCTGTTGTGTGTTTAGATTTATTATGAGCCCGGGGCGTCGCATTAACGGATTTGCTTGTGTTTGCGGAAACTGTCATGGACTGGGATGCGGTTTGATATGTTTTTAATGAATTTATCGTGTTATTTATGGTGACAGTCACTTCTATCAGGTGGTTAGGGAGGGTGGATTGTGGGAGGCTGCGAGGTCGCCATGGAAGTTCGTTAATAGGGCAATAAGGTGTCTATCGAAAACTTGAATGGGTTGGAAATTGCTGTATTGTTTTTTTTATATGATTACTAGCGAAATTGAGTTGGAGTATTGATGCCATTGGGAAAATGCGAAGATAGTCCGCTTTCAATCTGTTCAAGTATTTCAAATTTTCGTTAAAATTTCTTTCTTGGACATCGCATTTTACAAGCATTGGCATCAAGGACCCTGTTTACACCAATACTCCACTCACTCTTTTGAGGAGATAATTCTAAAAGTCGACTTGGTAAATGGCCATATTGTAGGAGAAAGATAGTCTTGACATACAATAATAAGTTCATCCTTCGATTTTCTATGCAAAATGCTCCCTTGCACATCACATACAGTCATCAAAGTCCCCGTACACATTCTCCACTCCGATAGCCTAGTTTCTGGTCCTAACGATCGCGCCCGCTCCGTGGGAGATTCGCCATATGTGCCTACCAATACGGTAATGATAAAGCGACCTGCCTTGGGCGGCCATGGGGTTTCTTCGGAAGGGAAACTGCCAAGATTCTTCACTACTCTCATCGGGAGATTGGCGTGTCTGATTCTGGGGACTGGAAGCAGCGTAACGGAGGATTAACGCTTCTGTAGTGAGTGATCGGTTGAGAGCTGATACTCTCAGATGCGGGCAGGATATCACAATTCGCAAACGAGGCTCTAAAACCTAATGAAATATGTTTTCCTCTTCAGAAGATGGTTACCTGGAAAATGTCGTCTTTAAGCCCCTCCATAGAAAAAATATTATGAAATCAAAACACTCATGCGCGTAATCTCCTTCATATTTTCCAGGTCTTGACGAAAGTGAACATTACGGTCTTCCACCCTTGGCTGGCCACTCCCTTTCCTGGACAGACGATAAGAAATCGACCCTCGGGCCGAACAACACGATGACGGCAAAGATCTGGACCCCTGAGGACCCAAGGCAGAACAAACTATCCGAGTGCACGTCCTTGTTAGACAATACCTTAGAGTTATGAACTTCGTAAGATCAACAATTTAAATTGGAGAAATTGAAAATTCGTCCGTGTGCGACGGGCCATTTTGAATCTATCCGGAAATGGCAACGGTTTTGGAGGATTGAAATTGGAGCATGCGCACTGGCCTTCCCTCGATTCAAAGTTAGCTACTAAGACTAAAATGTTTACCTCCTTGGCAGATATCATACGGAGGACCGGACTGATTTATATATACCATTGTTATGATACGCAAACCATCACTCAACCAAATCGGACATTTGAACTAATACGCCATATTGGATTTTTACTAATTGTTGGAGGAGAAAATTCGTTCAGCACTTCGATTGGACGGTAGAACGTTGACGTCATTTGTTTACAGAATCTCGAACTCAATATTTCAGTCATAAAGTAAATAGTAAATATAACAAACGGATTTACCAAGCCAGATAAATTGAACTACCACTTTGGTAACTACATATCTAAAGCTGGTTGGTGGCTGAATCAATGTAGACTGGTTGTTATATTTTTAATACACCTAGTACAGATAAGAGTGTGCTGGGACTCTCTGTAAGACAGCGTTGCCTGTTGTATATAAATGTGTACATAATTTCATGAATGGTGCTTGGGTAAAATATTTGTAAATTATTGTGCTAACTTTAAATGCCTTAGTTGTAAATTATATATTTCACAAGTTTACTGATAAAAACCGGGGAAGTATCATCGGCGGCCATCTTGGATTCTGGACCAGAGCTGGAAAACAAGATGTCCGTGGATGGCTATTCGCGGGTCCTCGTGAGTGCAATATTTACATTCCACTGTACATTTCAGTTGCATTTATTTCAACACTATATCTAAGTTAGTTATTTACACGAATAAATTTTTCGATCTCATATTTCTGATTTCGTTTAGAAATCTTGACTGAATTGTGTGAAATTTTCGCTAGTCATTCCAAGGGTCAAGCTTTCATTTACTGTCTACCCTCAGCAAATACACATAACTTGATACAATTCTGATACGAAGTACATTTGTATACGAGGCCTTTTCAGTAAAAGCATTTGTAGTAGTTGTTTTTATCAATATCACCCATTAAGGTTTTAAACTAACTACATGTATATAAATGAAAGTGAAATTACCGGGTTGCTTTTCAGCTGTCCAACCTTAAGTTATTAATGTTTACAACATTGCAATGATATAGAGAAATACACTGTAAATAGTTTGTAAAAGATATTCGGCTATTAATATATATTATGAATAAAATGGCTCGGTCAACAAAATAAGATGATTGTCTTTCTCTTGTTTATTACTAATTAGACTTGTTGTAGTCTCGAGGTGTCAACCGCGCCCTGGCTTTCAACTTTGCTAAGGGAATGGAGACAACCCAAAAAATGCGAGATCATCTGAAAAGTTCATCTGATTTCAAAATTGTGGTCATCCTGGCCTTGTCAAAGACTTACTACGGCAGGCTCACCCTGAATATCGGCGAAAGTAAGCTGCTTTGAATGATCCGTCCGTCATCTGATACGGGAGAGGGACCCTAATAAGGCAATGGTGACTTAAAATCGGACTTAAAATATGTACAATGTATAATGTTGCTGATTAATAGTAAGATTGAAATCAATCTGGTTTTACTTAAAATTAACATGCTTGGAGGTAAAATCTTGTCACACGAAACAAAGTGTATAGTTCATTTAACGTTACGGCAACAGCGATGGAGCGGTAGCGGCATCAGAATGTGGTCAAGATGGGTAGGTATCGATTATAGAATTTTATCCATTGTTTGAAAGAGAGCGAGATGTCCTCGTGGCCGGGGTCTTCTCCATCTGCTCGCCAGCAATCAGATGCTACTCTCGCACCCTTATATTTCAAGTATAGTCCTTTTGGCAAGTATGCTCATACAATACGGAGCACATGGCCTCTTTCTGACAGGAATACATGCACTTAGCAAATACCTTATATATATCTCTCCGTACATATCAACCTTTGCTTGAATCGCTTAAATAAGGTTCCATATGAAACCTTCTTCTAGCACCCTGTCGATGTTTCGGAAGAGCCGGAAGATTATTGGCAGACCCCCTAAGCACCCCAGGGTTCTTCAAAGCATCTCTCAAGACTCCTTCTTTCTAATAGTGCATTGCTTCCTACTGGCAGAAGACTGACATCTATTCGGCGTAATATATTATCATGTATGTTTCCGTCCATATCTCTTCAAAGATTTTTGGGCCTAAAAGACAGGGTGTATGATAGAAGGTTTCCACGGTCTCAACTCTCTCGATCTCAAGTACTCCGTATCGATCGACCTTGCACACGTGTCCCCTCACCCAGACAGAGCTGATTATCGCTGCCTTTAGGCCAACACTCGCCATTTAACTTCCAATGAATTATTTATTTCCACATTTCGCAAAGATATAGACGCAATTTGATAATTTGTCTGAGACTCGTGTACTCCCGCGTTTACTATGGCGCGACAGCAAAAACGGGCCGGTATAAGAAGCAGACCAGAACATAGTTCTCCTTATTTAATGGAATATGACTCAAGTTACATCTGGGGTTTTCTATATTTTCCTACAGAAAATGGAATTTCTCAACTCGCAAGCGTAAGTTGCAATATCTATTCATTTCTATGGTATACAAGTACATTAATAGACAGCTGGTATTGAGTCTCGGAAATTGGCAAGGGGCACCGCCATTCTGTGGGACACCTCCCGGGAAAAGGGTCGCGGATTTTGGGTTATTTCACACAGACAATGTGGAAGTTGAACAAAACTTTGTATTTGTTCTGAAACAGTCAAAGTCTAAATATTAAATCAAATTCCCAAGAAACCTTAGTATCTCCGAGTCACATCTTCGATTGATGATCGCCTGCTCCGCATATTTCCAAAACATTTCTCCGAAAGGGTTAATATTGCCTCGTCATTACAGGCCGTATAAGCGATCGATCCTCGTCCAATACTAAAACACACACAGGTGGTGATGAGGAGAATTTTCCCTCGGTCACGTGACCGTCTTTGAAGCGTTCGGCAGACGATGGATGTTTCTTGAGTGTGGAATCCACCAGTCGGTGGCCTTGGATACAAACGGAAACCATTTTGGACAATTTGCATAAAACTAATTATTTTGATTACGAAATATATGTATAAATAGTGGAATATTTACTAACTGTTGTTGGTTTTTTTGGTGAAATAAGAGTCGAAGTGATTGGTTTAAGATCCTGAGTAATTTTCTGATGAAGTCGTGTAGTGCATAGACGAAAATCTGAAAAACTTTGCTTTTCGAAATTTTCGGGTGATATTAAGATCTTTCGACCTAACCTAGTTTTATAAAAGAATTGACAAAGACTAATATCTAATATATCTTGGTATCATATATACATTTCCAATTTTGCTAATATTATGTTGTTATTTATGCAATTAACATAATACAAACGCAAAATGCTTCCAAATTATGCATAATGGCTAATCAATTCCAAATGCACAGCGATGGACATCGTTGATGATACCACGATGAGTGCTTGCAACTAGACGGGTGTGGATGAAAGAGCCACTTAGGTATGTTACCTAGAATTAACCCCTGCGTGTTCTAGATGTGAATTTGTACCATGATTTCAAATGAAAACTACGATTTAGTCCTAGTCAAACCTTCCTTTTGCGCTATCATCATACATGTATCATAATGTGCCTTACATACACTACCCGCGAGATCAAAATGTGTGAAAAAGGATTGTTAGAAAAAAAAGTTATTTTGTGTTCCTAAAAGAATCTCCTGCACTTTTCTCTGCATTTCATGAAAAATTTCCTCCTGACATGTGTAACCAATGAATTTTTGCTGTTAGAAGTTTCTTCCTAAAAGACTATCCTGCATTTTTCCCAGACAGTTCGTGAACCAATTACTTAAAGCAAGCTTTACATCTTAACACATGTTATCGATGAATTTTGGACCAGGACTAAGGCGTCAAGTTGATGTTTTTACAATCCAGACAATTGATGGACCAGCAGGTTGCGTGATGAACTTCGCCTCTATCATGACTTCTGTAGACACGAAATCCGAACACTTTCTCGTCTAAAATCTCCAACAAAATCTGTGACTCTCGCACCCTGTTCCCATTAGTTTTGAATTTGTCAACTCGGGTCGATCATCCAATTGAACATGTGTTATTTATAGATTTTAGCAATTTGCGTGAAATTGAAATCTATCGGGAAGAGCCAGATGTCACCTGCCCTTACATCAATAACAAACACTTGTTGTTATTGATCGAGGGGACGAGAACTTTCTTGAAGTCAGGGTGTTGGTTGTCAGAATGCCATGTGGACATTTCATCATTACAATGAGCCGAATCGATCTAATTTTTTCTTCAAAATTCCTTGAAATGGGGGAAGATACATACACAACTTTATAACATAACTACTAGATGATTTTCGTAACGGAAGCCAACTTATTGTCTACATCTGGTTGCTGAGCATGACAGGGGTCCTGGTGAAGGTTACAGACAAACGATTTAGCGACGACCACAACAATGCGGCCATTATTGTCTAGATTTAATTGCTATCTAATCATTCTCGTCTGAAGTATCTTTTGGAGATGAGGAAAGATGAGGAAACGGTGCAACATCTTAATATGTGTAATATGATTGTAATCCGACAGAGTTATTGTCTAATGTCAGAGCTGATTGAGCACAGATATTGGCCGCAACCCGGGGACCATGGCGCAACGCTAGAGGTCGGACGCACTTGCTAAACAGAGTTCATTCACGGATCTCGCGGTTCCCGTACAGGTGGTTTTGAGGTAAGAAAAGTCCACCTCCCACTGCTTCTGCACAACCTCTCTCCCTTGCCGCACAATGACCTTCTCGAACTCGGCATCGTATAAAAAAGGAACTTGGGAAATACAGCACGGCGGCGGGAACAAAACCCCAGCAGGGTCGACGATGAATACGGGATAATATCAACCAAATATTAGCCCGATTTTTTTAAGTATCGTCGCATCTTCTTACCACTGTTGAATGTTTTTACTTTCTTTGCGGTCAGGTTTTGTCCCGGGCTGTCACCGGGCCGCGGGAGGCTGAGGCCGGCTTTCAAAACACAGGTGTTAGTTCGATTGTCGCAAGGAACAGCTATGACTTAAAGGCGGTGTCAGTCCTCCGGCGACCGTGGATCTAGCTTTCTTCAGCAGGACCGAGGGCAGATCATGTCCGTGTGTCAAAAGGTGCACTTAACCTTCAGTTATGACAAGTCATATAAGGGGCGGCTCAGTTCAGATTTCTACAAGACAATTGTAGAAATTAGTAAATGAAAGTATACCCTTAAGAATGTTACTAAGACTGCTGCCACATATAACGCGGCTTTAACGTATTGTTCTCTGCCCGGCCGTTTCTTTTGGTCCGTTTCTTTTGATCTTACTGGTCATCAGTATATGAATATACACGTATACGATATCAAAAATATTAATATTCTCCTAACCTAATTCCTAATTATATCTATCGATTTGTACGACCCATGACATATGATTATCATGAAATGTAGAAATCGATACTTTCGCCTCAACGCCGTCTATTTTAATGGTGAATAACCACAACGCCAGAATCTTTTTTCCCTTTGGTTTCTGCATGAAGCCCCGGCCGAGAGTAAATGGTACGATGATGATTCAGACAGGCACCGTGGTACCTTTATAGCGCTTCTTTCGAGATCATGTCGTGCACCTGCTCAAAGACATTTTTTCTACAGAGAAGTTTCTCGATCTCCACAGAGGGTGTTTCAGTGGGGTGCCAATAAATTCACAACAAGGTTTTAGCCAGTTGGGAACTAAGTGTCCCGACGGAGAGTTCATGGTAGTTTTTTGGCCTTCCTAAAAGTACATTTGGGTTAAATGAGCAACGCCACTCCAGCGGTGCGATCAAGACAGATCACGTGTCCAATATGACTGCTGAATAGGAATGGTACTTGCCAAGTTGTTATACGAGGCAACTGTAACCCGCACATCAAGGAAAAGTGCTTGACACATCATGAAAGCAGAAACTTTGTGGCAATCGCGAAATTTGAAAAAAAACCCAAGTCATTCTTTTTCGAATTTAAAATGACTACGGATTTTTTAACAAAACCATTGGAAAACGTATGCCGTCTTCAGTTTCAGTATGCAGTAGGTTTCCGGTGTATTGTCTCATATTTCTCACGCGCTCCTACACTCATCTTTTGACCGAAGTAGCAACTGAGTGTCAACACATCCGTTATTAATATCAAGAGCCAATAATCTATTGTGTCGCCGTCGAGCCATCGGTCCTCAACACTTCCCGTAATGAACTAACCCAACAAGTGGCATTGTAACGCTTTATCTCGTCGATTGCACCTAATCTTGACTAATTTCTATTAAACTTGATCAAAGTTTTCTGTGCACTTTCTATGGAAGGTGCGTACGGAATGGTACTTGTGTTTACGAGATGGACGAGGCAGATTTTGAAATTGTTGGCTTGAAATCAACTGTTTATTTCGTGAATTTCACTTCACTTTCATCTTGCGCCATTTTGGATGGGACGGGAAGTTACATCAGGTGCATCCGGGTACTTATGTTTTCACAAAGCGCGAAGACACGAGTGAATTTTTTTAATTATAAAATGACCATCTGTTGAATGTGGTCTGATAATTGGTGCTTCTGGGATTTTGAGACAAGAAGTGCACCTAACGTGCATTGATTGTCTACGCCTGTAAGGTATTCACACGATCTAGGCAATACTCTGTACTTCGATAGTATTTTCACGTAAATTAGAACAAGTTAATACTGCAGGCACAGGATACAATTTCCACGTTACATGTACATAAAAACACGTTGAAAATCGTCTTGTGGCCGAAACTTTGGGAAAACACGGACCACAACCACCCGGCGTTAGAGAGTGCGGAAGCGTGGAGTGTGTCCCGACATCCCCAGCAATCATCACAGCATTGTACCCGAACCAAAACTGGTTAATTGCAGGGCAGCAATACATGAACCCCATTTCTTTAGGAAAAGAAACAAATAATTGTTTCCTTATGGAGAACATGACTTTTGTTCCCATTAAGAAGACCGTACAGTGAGGGAAGAGTATGAATTTCTGGAAAAGAACCGCATGTTTGCGGCCAGGTGTATAACTTTTTCAGCAAAGGTCTGACGATATACTTTGTACTTGTGAGCTAATATCGAAGAATGTTCAAGTTCAGATGAAAAGCTGTTTTACCTCCAAAATCTTTCTAAAATGTATATCGTCTATTTCATTCTCGAGAAGGTAATGCACATAATGCACCGGCCGGCTTAAAGGATTGAATGATAAAAGAAATATATTCTAATGGAAATGTAGATAACAATTCAGCTAAATTTTTAGCTCTTTTTAACGCTTTTTACCGCCTATTCATTTCTAAGCCAAAACAATTGCCAATTGTTGTTTTTGTTTGTGCAACATTTGACGGAGAATCCTGACATATTCAATTAACAGGTGATTTTACACAAAGCGAGAATTTTTTCCTACCCACTTGAAAGGAAAACAAATATCAAAAAGAGAAAGAAGTGCGAGTTCTGCAAGCGCGTTAATGCTCTCATATGACGTCACGATACAAAAGTCAAGAAAAAAGAAAAGAAAGTCTATAGAATATTTTTTAAACTCTTTAAACGAAACCCACATTTTACATTCGATAGAGAGGTTTTGGTATAATCTTTAGAATGACGTTAACTGAGATAATTACATGTTCCAAACCAAACAATGGCTTCTTTCGAAAATACGTGCGAAGCAAACACGCTTTTTCCTTTAAAGCTGAGACAATTGACCCGTATGGCACACAGTTGAAAGAAAGCCCTTTCTTTTCCTTTCAATTGGAACATACGACTGCTGATATTGCGATCAGGTTCTCCTGAAGTTTCTGGCCTACACGTGCCGAAATTTAACTGTAAACTGGAAAATATTCTCGCGCCGCCTTATTCTACAGAAGCAATTACATGTACAGTAATAAAAATAATAAACAACCGACCTACTCTGATAGAAAAGGTGAATTGGTCAGATTTACCGAACCTGTTACACCAAAAGCAATTTTTAACTGGACAAGAAACAAAAATTAAGACGAGCTATACTACATGTACATGAAAAATGACCAATAGCGCATTGGCCTGGACGATATTTTAAACAAGGTTTTCACATGAAAAAGAGGCAAAAAATTCACCAGGGGCAATACGTGTTTCATTCCTTCAATCCGCGTTGGACCAAATCACCAGCTGAGTGACCATACGCCAGAAGAAAGTAGTCCTGTTACAACTAGCATAATTGGTGGTTTAAACGAGTCGAATTCCTAATGCAACAATAACCATTTCAAATAAAGAAATTCCCCGCAGCGAATACGAAAACTTTTCAAAATACGAATTCCAAACAACTGGGCGTAATGTGTACAAGACAAAACGACCACCAGCAATATGGATTTTACATCTTAAAGTAACGCCCAAGATGGAGTTGTCGATGTATCAGCATGGAGTCCGAATTTAACAATCGTGTTCAACACTTTACTTCAAGTTCCTCGGCGCATGGATACTCTCTGAAGGCAGCTAGGGCCTTAACGACGATGCGAGAAAATTTGGCATTCTGGACTCCATAACGCCGACCAAAAGACTCCTATGCAGTCCTTTTCGTCCTGGTCGTCCTTCCTCCTGTACCGGGCGACAAGACGAGGCTGGCCTACTGCGTCCGGAGTCTGCGCCGACCTGGACTTCGTTACCTTTGAAGAAGAATACGGCGTGCATATACATCTCATAGTGCATTGCTGTACACAAAGCGTGCATCGGTATCGCTCCCTCAGTCGGGCGATCTCGGTAACTGTTAGCGTTTTTGTTTCTCATTTAAAAACTACTACATAAATTTGTATTTAGCGATGAAACTTATGCAGTGTCCCCAGAAGATTACAAGGGCAAACCTGTGAAGCGGTCCTGAAATCCAATTAATGTACATTTTAACGGCTTAGCCTACCGAGTGGATATTTCAATGTCGGTGTTTATGAACGTTGGAACGAAATTCCGTCAACCAATACGCGCGTGACCGGCCTAAAGAATCAAGTACCCTTTGTACACTTCACTCTAAAATGAATCTTCTTGTATCATCACACTTAACCTGAACGGCCACACCTGTCCAGCACGTATCAAGAATGGTATATCGTCCTAATAAACGTTCAAAATATGATCATTTCGGTCAAGAGGGACCTCTGGCGCGAGTCAAACCGTGGAGAATGCCTCAGTAGTCTGATATCAGGCTTACACTTGGTGACCTTGGCTTGCAGCTGGAGATGAATTTCGACAAACCACTTTATATCGTTAGGTGTCATTGTAGTGTAGGAGCAAGGGGGCCTCAGAAATATACATTTGGCTCTCTTATGCCAAGAAATCGCATTTTTAAAGTTTTCAAAATGATTTTTTCTTCTGGTCCCCCACAGCCTAAGTGGTTGGTGCCTTCGAAGCTTGTCCGGGATATCTGGCTGATGAGTTTGAGCCCAGGCAGTGACGACCAGGGAGCGTGCCCTTGACAACATCTTCATTAAAGCATATCTGTCTACGTCTTAGCCCAAAGTGTACCCATTCCCCTAGGTACTAGGGCGTGGTTTACCACCTAACATGTCCAAGGGGCACGAAATTCCTAAAACGTTATCCATAATTTGTAATTTTTCTGTCCCCTTGTTGCCAGGCGCGGAACCAAAGAATTCTTAACATATCAGAACCGTCACGATGACAGGCACAGACATCATTATTAGTTATATTCATTTCGATAAACCCTAATTACAGCATTTTAAAATATCAAGATCATGCACGCAGGGCGTCTGCTTTAACCGCCATCTTCGTTTTCAAGCAGGCCGCATGGGGTCATTGTAAAATCAGAACCGTTATCGGGATATCTTTAATGCGCGGAGCGACGGTAACAATAATCATTGTTATTTCTATGCGTTTGTTTGCCATAATTGCGGTTGCTGGTGAAATGTAGCATTTTAATCACCCTTAAGGGGTGTACCCCTCGGGCAAGATTTCCACCCAACTCGATTGGTAGCAAACTGATTCGGACAAATTAAAAGATTTCAAAAAGGATTCTTTAATGATAATGAAAACGTTCCATTCACCGCTGATAATGTTAGTTTGTCGTCATGAACCTGACATTTTAAAGGGGTTTAAGCGGTTCCTAGAAATCGTGGGTCAGGAAAACGAGCGTTTTATCGAGCCGGTTTCTTCATCTTCTGTGTTCGAAATTTTCGAGATGCACACTATACAGTCAGTCTGTTTTCGGTAACAAAATCGGCTGTCCTAGAGAGTTCTACCACAGAGCTCCAGAGCTTTGTGGTCAGGTTGATGTCCTTTGGCCAGGAATCTTCATAAGGGAGCAGGTCTGAACCACATGAGCATGGGTCTGGTTGCAAGCGTCACATTCACATCCAGCTGATCAACGGACGAGAACCTTTTCTGAAGCCGTCACGCCAACTGCAATCGATAACTTCTTTCACCTCACAAATACTGTCGAGAAGAGGCTATCGGAAAAAATAAGCGTTAGGCGCATCGTACGTTTGACATGAGTGCGCATAAGGTACTTCGTTTCTCTTTGTGTAAAGACATTAGCAACAATTAGGCTACCCTGGTGCGCGATGTGGGAAGGGGGTCGTTCCCGCCAAGTACGATATTTTTGCGCGTTTTTTGCCTGTTTGGTCGTCGGGTGCATCCAATGGTGTCTCGCTGCTTTATCCGACAGGGATGTTGTCTCATGTTGTTTCATGTCAGGCAGGGCGCTGGGTGATGGATGGAAAATTAGGAAAAAATACCGGTGTTACATTCATCTGGGTCCGTTTAGGTTTGTTTAGGCGTTGCGGGGTTATAGGAAACTCGCACCTGTAGATTGACGTACAGGTGATGACTTGTAGGAGCGTACTGCAACTGTCCCGCTTAACTTCAAGAGCTGGATGTCTTTTATGCGGCCCTAATCACTCCGCTAGCTGAGATGCGGCTGATGAGACTCCCGTACTCATCATAGACAGGCCAGATCACGCGGCCTGTTGTCTTGCGCGCCCGACAAACTGCCTCGGACAGTTAAATAATGAATCCAATTGTCTCTGTATAGACTGTTTTTTCGCATGGAGTGCAAAAAGATGAAGTCGGGGACACGGTGCGCGTTATTGTGCGTTATTCCTGGTTCGATCACTATGACAAACACGCGGACTGAATACTACCTCACCTGCCGTGAGATGGGCACCTTTTATTTGAAAACATGCCATGGAAGGGATTTTGCTCAATTAATCAAAGTAATAGACAATTAGAACCACTCTTCCCAACGATCCCTCTTGTTTGATTCTAATTATTTCACCGTTTACACGAAAATAAAAGATTTAAAGACAGGTTATAAGCGGGTGATGGGCGGCAGATGTTCCTGAACCCGCCCAATTCCCTGTGTTCATTCCGTAAAAGAGTCACCAAAAGTTATCAAAACCCGCAGTGCAGTTTTATTAAACATAATGAAGTCATAAAGACGACCGAGACGTATTTGTATAAGGTTATTTTCCTGTCGAGTGTGCGTGGACGGTTGTGCCGTCTGATCGCGCTGCGGCGTGTGCCTGGGCCCCGTTTGTAACCCAGTCAGCCTCGGATACAAGCCAACACCAGCCAGCCAGGGCAAAGGTCTCAAACTACACAAAATATAGATTATTTCCGTCCGAGTCGGCTGCATACAGCTGTCTTTATTTAGGATGTTTAAAGTTTGGAAGAATCACGGGGCTGGGCGGCTGCAAGATAGCCTCCTCACGCCCAGGACAAAGATATATTAGGACGCCACTTTTAGCACCTGCAGGAAACTACACACTATGTTTAATCTCAGTTACTTTGCACTAAAACTGTAAATAAAGCACCACAGAGCGCTGCGAACGAAACGCGCGAAAATGACAGCGAAAAATCCGCCTCTACGCGTTTTAAACTTTCCCACCCAGAACACAATGCGTGTGAGCTGCGCATGCGCTGATTCTATTCATCCGCCTCGGGAGGCGATGACGCTGAACTGCATTGTGTGAAAACGGCGCTTTTCATTCGAGTTTCAAACGTGGATGCAGAGATTCTGAGAGCAAAACTGGTCGACTGTTGCCGCGTTCCTTTCGGGAAAAGCATCACTAAAAAAAGAAATGATAACATCCTCATTGACTAGTCGTAAATTGTGATTTATGAGAAGTATCTTTTACAAGAAAATCAACTTTTGGTTTGATGGAAGGAAACTAACTGGGACGGCTTTGAGCGGAAGTCTTAACTCTCGATTTGCAAAGAAAGAAACCGAGGAACATGACTCTCTCTTTTATGTCGTTCTACGAACGCAGTTCATGCTCATCTTTTAACAAATAGTTGGCTAAGACATAATAGACTGACCGAAATATACTGATATATATAAAAATATCTTTCGTCCAGAAACTATACTCCTTAAACACGAGTCAGAAAAGATTGTGAAAACTGGAGAAACGATTAGAAACGATTAGAAAATATTCGCCTTTAAAGCGAATTATTTTTCCTTTCTGTTTCCCTGGTTAAGATATTCATGACTTAAATCATGAGTTATCATTTAATAAGAAAACAATGTGAAATATACACATCTATACTAATAAAAATAACATAACAATATCAGACGACCATGAACTGTGCAGACGGTTTTGCCCAGGTCGTTCTAGCGCGTGTGCAAAGGTCACGTGTCACAAACCAGCCAGTCACTGGACACGGGCGGTCGCGGGGGGCAAGCACCTGCGATGGTTCGTCAGTTTTTTAATGTTTACAAACAACACAACACATGTAGTATTTTACAAAAAAAGACAAAACTCGTTCATTGTGCTGAAGAATGATTGAGTACTTATCAGTGTTTCCGGGGCATTTTGATGCCGTTTATATATTACTTATAATAAGTTTTATTATTATGAACAAACAAGCACTGGGATATTGAAGAAACAGACCACGTAGCAACTAAATATATCTTGGCCAGAAAAACCAAAACTTTTCAACAACGCTGCAAAGGAACACTAATTGAAATCACCTTATTTCCAGGTTTAACATAAGTACCAGTTTGCCAAAATAGCTGCCAGCTACAAGAAAATAGATGCATCGTTGTACTTGATGTTTTTAATTTGATGCGCGTCGAGTTTATGAATAGAATGTCTGATCATGACGGAAGTACTGCTCTAAGTAGCTCTGAAGGTGTACTCAGATGAAATCAACCTCTGACATACTGCTGCTGTACTTAAATCCGAAATGACGCTGTATACGACAAGAGAGACTTGGATGCTCTGGATTATCCACGTCACCAGTGCAGTGACAAAGGACTACATAACTAATAGTTACCCGGCTAAAATCAGTAGTAATTAAGCTCATTAGGTATACCCCTGAAGGTGTGAGCAAAAGATATATTCGTCAGGTGTAGCCCGATAATTGGTGAGGTGTTCTAGCTGTTTCGGCTTCGCAAGTTGGCGTAGATCCCTCCCCCAACAGGTATAGCGCGTTACCAGTGAATCATTGTCTCTGTAATTATAAGTTTATACTCGCAAGAATCGCAGAATTGTCGTTCTTATCTGTCTTCTTTGTCACGCGAAAGAAGGGATTGGCACCATTATGATTCTTTCCTAACCGCACATTATAATGTGCACAGTATCCATGCATGACGTCATACCAGGGTGCAATATTGTTGCATTGCATTTTCTAAACCCAACTGACACACACCTATACAGCGCCATAGCGGGAAATTTCGGCGATATACTATTCTTTGTAACTTTTGTACAAGTTGCAGCTGACCTTTACTACTGAACCAAAATTACATCCGGATCATCGGACTAAGCACCGAACTCCGTAGTCGAGTCAAGAAAAACGTTTTCATGACATTTTCCGTATCAATTAGCAACGAAAATAAACGCCTTTTTCACGTTTTCGATAACTGCGCTCTATTGTCAACTAGTATCTCATAAATTATTAAATAAAACTTAATGAGCGTGAAGAATTTCTAGATATTGTAAACAGAACCTGTTGCTGTAGAGATGGGCATAGAATTAGATAACATACGCCCAAAAGAGCAGAATGAGCAAATCATCGTTTGACTGGGTCCCGCAAAACTCAGCGGGGGTTTCTCGCCATTTCCAAAACAAGATGGATACATTGTCTGGATATTTTCCAAATGAGGGGTCAATGAAAATGAACTTTATATGGTTATTAGTTTCGTCAATACATTCAATTACCAAGTCTCATCTCGTGGTTGGTTAATGTGAAATAATTCCATAATGGGCAAAATGGATGTATGGGTCTGTAAAAGGTTACATTTTGTAATGTTGTGGATGAAGCTAAAAGAGCAATGACTTAATTGTTGGCGGGGCGTTTCGTCGAAACGTTAGGCGTGTGTGCAGCAACAATGGTTTAAGTCTGAAAGTTTTGGCGATAAATACGAAGATGGTCAAGAATTACACTGTACATCCTCAAGGCGGTGATCCGACTCGGGTTAATAGGCCCATGGTAATGCAACCACCCACCCACCTGCCCAGTCCAGCGACCGCCAGCTCTACAGACCAGAGTCCGCCCTGAGGTCAGGCAGCACACGCGAATCAAAGTGGACAATCGGACAATGAACGCAGGATAGAATCGCTGATAAAATGTCACTTTATTTCACACAGATTTGCAAGAATACGCCGTATCACTTGCGGGAAAGTGTGAAGATCTTTTCAACAGTTTGAATGAAATAAATTTCACTGTTGATGCCATTGTGTCACGATGATGGTTTATTATTATATTTGGGGGTTTTCGTGACATGAAAAAGCTGCCGTTGAAAGAAATCCGTCAATTAATTTCACATCAATTTCTGTGAAGTTTCCATTTTTTATTTCAATTAAGGAATATTGAAATCAACGCTCTAATGAATACGTCTAATTCAACAACACCATGCTGGTGCAAGCGTTCTCTTTTGATGCTCAGGTATATCCACATCGGTGAAAAAAAGACGCTTGTGCAGTGTCCTTTGAAAGGTTCACAACCGCTTTGATCGAAGTCGCATTCGTCACGGTAATGATATCATTAAAACTTTGAATAATGTATGGTGAATAAAAAATGTCAGGCCATGCGGCATTGGAGGGGACTTTTAAGAAATTTCGCCCTTTCGTTCTGAGGACGCATACAATGTATATGTAGTTCATGGGAACTTATCTGATAGAGTCCCCCCTATTGACAGGTTATTTCCTCTTGACAGCGTGCATAATAGTATCATCTTCCCCGGACACTCTATCCTATAGGATATTAAAACATTTACACCGAGCACTATTGTATGTCGAATTGAGACACTTACATAGCAACGTATAGGTGAGAGATAGTGATATCACATCTCATAATGTATACTAACTCTCGAGATCCCGAATAAACTAACAATACCTCGTATGTATTGACATTCAAAGCGTGGCATTTGTACATAAAAAGATTAAATCAAATTCAACAATTCAACTAAAAGGAACGTAATTCAAATTGGTGTCATTTTTTAGATAAAAGGATAATTTCATCTCTTCCCCAACGCTTTGTCTATTGTCGTTGTGATCTATTGTCGGGTAGGGAGATGTTCCATGAGATGTCACCTGCCCTTCCGAACACGCGCTCGGTGGCATTCGGCACGCTTCGGGCTTTGTCGGGAGCCTCCGGCACGTTTCAGCGCTTTTTGAGTTATACTTAGATATTCATTGGTGGTTAACGGTTTGGATTAAATACCGTGAAATGAACATTCGGCGCATAATGTTGTTTGTGGGTTACGGACCTTTTTGTTACAATTTTGATCTTTTTTGTTCGCCCAAGGTTATCTTCGGAGTCGCTGTGAGAGGTCCAGGTGAAGTATATACACATGAAGTGTGAAAAAAGCACGGTTAAACTAAGCTACATGTACCACAACAAATTTAGCATGCGTAGCTGCATCAACAAAAAAATATCAATGACAAGAAGTCATTGCCGCGCCTACATCACATTAGCCCCATCAACCCCCATGCCAGCCCCGCACCAGGCAGAGACCAGACTGTGGCACACGACAGAGGCGTGAGCTCTTAATGGCGATGTCACTCCTTTCCCCTGTAAGACCTCTGCACTTTTACAATGTAGTCATTTCATTATCTTTCCTCCGTATCAATTGTAACCTAAAACAATTCCCGAGGACATCTGACGGATAAACGATCTGTTCCGTTTTTTTATTTATGTTGTGGGTGTTGCCATTGTCTACATGTAACTACGTGACCTGGTGCCCGTAGTGCAGCCTTGGGTAATGCCGTGGACACCGCCTGAATATGTCCGTCCCACCCTTGAGCCTGGTCTAAATGCCCCGACTGAAGACCCAACTACGCCCGAAGTGGCGTCAATTTCCATATCTCTATCGTGGACTAAGAACGCAGGGGCGGATAATAACCAATTAGATATCCACTCCTTGACCGTTCCGGGCAGGAACCATATATCTTCCATTTCTTACTAAAATACTTGACCTTCGTCACTAGCTTGTTACCGCCTCAGCAACCCCAGGTAACAGTACACCCCGGTTGGCTATCGGTCACAGACTACGTCAGTCTTCAGCAAGAACTGCGTATCGAATTCCGAACCCATTCAGTTTGGGGTATATTGACTCCACGTCAACGTTCCCTCACGAAATGTACACATGTACATAAATTGATGTAGTGATCGTAGAAGGGACATTGCAATCTCAAAGCATTATGTGACAAAATGTAAAATATCACCCTAACCACTAATTGCCGTCTATTCCTTTGTCGAAGCAACTATACTCTGCTGGTCGCAGCAGATTATTAACTCCTATTGGCACTTCAAAAAGCTTTATATCATAACCTCATTATTGTACATTATGTGCGCTTTTTACCCAAAACAAACACCTCTGTGCAAATTTCTAAAATATCCCTCAATATTTCAATTAATTAATGCTTTTTCAACAATAAGTGACCCTCAGGCGCACTCTTGTGCCCTCAAAATGACTTGTTTGTCTACGCGCACGTGCCGTGATATCAAATTCAACATCGTCTTGTTACTCGACGACATCTTTGAAAGCTTTTCAAAAGATGGTGACTTTAGGTGCTGAAGCGAGCCGAGAGATGAAAGGGCGGAGAATTTTAAGTGCAATAGCCCTTTGTCGTTGATCGGGCGGGGTATTGTCCCGGAGAGATCATGGAGTTCCGGCTTCTTGAAGTGGTGATGACTGAGGAGAGGAGCCTTTGGGGACAACGAGACTTCAACGAGTTTGTCATAGGATTTTGGGTCAAGATGTTCTTTATTGTAGACATTGTACATGTAAATTATAGATAGGGTACTAAAAGTGTCATTTAATCTTAATGAAAAGAGGATACGTTAAATTGGTCAAAAAACAAATATAGCTCCAAGTCTTTTGTACTCTCACAAATTAGATTAGTTTTACTTACTTAAAATTAAATTCACCATTTGAATATGTTGTAAGCTTACTTGTCATAAATGAAATGTTGTTGTTGTTGTTGTTCTGTAGAAATCAGAGAGGTGGAGGCTCTGGAAAACTCACTGGCCATTCTCCCTCCAACAATCCATCAGCGCGTGTCATGGCTCCTGTCTTCAGTTGTGTGGCCAAATGAAAGCCACAAACAGGTCATGCACCGTAGTGAATATCGTTCAATTCAAGTCTTTTTCACCCATTCGCTGCTTTCCTTTAAACTTTTCATGAAGCAAAACTCAAAAAGTTGTTGTTTATGTACGTGTACTCATGTGAACATTTTGAAAAAACGGATGACCCCAGAGCCAAATATGATTGATAAACCTCGAGCTACTGTGGCGCTAATTTAAGGTTTTAAATTATTCAGGACAAGAGGACACGAGATGCTTTGATTTCTTACTGGTTGTTTACTATAGGACACGTGCGCAGTGCTTCCACCACCGCCAACCAAACACATAACAGGCGCTTGATAAATAATGCATCGCGAAATACATTTCTGCTTGCTTTCCGCTAGTTATTGATAGTCGTGTTAAGATGTTAGAAACGCGCGGTCCTAAACAAAGACCCCCAAACCACACTCTCAAACAAAAAGAGTGAACGTTTTTTAAAGTTTCCGTGCCGTCTAGATATCACTTTCATCATTTCTGCCCATTGTTGAAAAAATAAGTCGCCGGTAAACTTAAACTTGTACGTAACTGCACAATGTCTCCCGTTGAAATTTTACCCACAGCGCCACGCGCTCCGCTGGTGGTCGGAAGATGGACTTCCTGTTCCGGCGGAAGGAGAAAACAGGCGCGGAAGGCACGGGTGACTCATTCACGGACCAGCACTTGAGAAGAACATTCTTTAGACGCTTGCTTGGGTTGTTTACCAAAAACGAAAGCAGACGACGAAATTCCCAGCGCTTTCTGTTTTCGTATATCACTTTGTTCTACCAAAAACGAAACAGAAATGGCGCAACTATACGATGCTCGAAAATAAAACAAAATTCGTATGATCCGACGCCATAAAGTATTCTGAATGATAATCGGCAATAGCATCATACATCTTTTGCAGATATTCCAACGTGTCCGACTGCAAGGAATGCTTCGTGGAGTGGAGGTCTCTCTTCAAGTGTTGGGTGTCTTGTAATAAACTCTGAACGTCTTTAGGAATAACGAAAACTATCTCAAAAATTTTAATGAACTAGATTTTTATCATTTATTCCAGGCCAATGCTTCATGATGAGAGAAACAATTTCAAATAGTGCGTATACTACGCCTCGATGAGGAACCTCCCCGGGAAATGTCATCTCAAAGAAATAGGAATGATTTACCCCAAGCACAATGTACAATAATCCTCCACAGACTACAGGGTTTCCTGCTACAAAACCTCATCACGGACACATTACTTATTTATCACTACACGGTCAAAATCAATGTAAATCGAAATATGAAGAAGGCATAAAGAAAAATATGAAAGAAGGTAGAAATCTAAAAACAATTGAGAAATTAATATCAGTTCGTGTTGTATCTCATCAAAAGAAGAAGCAAGATGGTATGCACGTTACCCAGAGCTATGTACGCATGTCATGGTCTTGTTTGGGGTGGTGCAGACTATGTGAACCGCCAGTTGGCTGCGGATTGGTGGGAAAGACAACACGTGTCTAACAAACAAACATGGCGGCTCTCGGGGCGTCCTGACGCTTTCAGCGCTCTCGCGCGTTGTCATAGGCAAATCTTACCAAAACTCGAATGTGAGAAATTTCTGTACTTAGAACATATGTGTCCACCGCGTTTGCTTTGATCACGTGATGATATTTTCCCTTCAACAGACGACACGTGCAGTAAGTTTGACTCGGGAACTTTCGTAAATATCCAACTGTGTCGAGCAGCTTCGACGAGATACGAACGGCACTTCTGAAAATGGCCCAAAAAATAGAAAAACGACGAACTATGGTTCGGTGGACGCTGGAGAGCTGGTCCCGCATGTCAACACTTGGGCAAACTTTCTGTAGCTAAACAGTTTCTTTTAATTGCAGAGATTTTGTCACACTTGGCAGTTGTCACGAGGTTACAGCTGGTACGCATACATGTTTGTCAGAATTTTATACTTACTTGAGGCCGGTTAACAGGCGGCCAATGTCAATCGGTCGAGATTAGGTGCAGCATACGCGTTGAGCAATATTGAGTCGGACGGGTTCGTATGCCACCGTCATATTATTCACAGGGTCGCTACAATGCTATGCCCAAGTACAATAACATTGTTAAAGAATCAACTTGTTCTTCTTGATAAAAACGTCGAATCAAATTATAGATCCTTGCACTCAAAAAGTTTTTAAATCTCGGTTTGTTTTACCACCAATAATATGAAATGATGGATGTTTCCCAAATCACCCACTCGAGGTAAAGTGTGCCAGAATTTCTGCGTCCACGTAGCAACGGCTAATGTCCAAACAAGTGGCACCAGGAGCCGTGGCATTGTGTCACAAGTTACATTCGGAATAGATATTTGATTTGACTTTTAAAATGGACTTCACGTCCCCCCCGCGCCATTTATCCGCGCCATTCACAATCACCATCATCCTCCTTGAGAACCCTCGCGGTTCTTCATCTCATCTCATCATCATCATCATCATCATCTTAGCACAAGTAAGATCAGTTACACAACACCAACAGTCATTAAATCCTAATTTCTTTTCATCATATTTCCGTTATGATGCATTATAACCACCCGAAATAGAATCATTTTCCATAACGTCTACCCGGCCATTGTTTAAAATGGCGCCACAACGCCAGATATAATGCTCTACGGCACATTTAACAACAAGTGCCGTAAAGTGTTCACGGGTCACCAGAAACAAATTATCACAGATCACTTTATTAATAATTCCTTTTCGACATCTGTAGAGATGTATAAAGTTTACGTTGTGACGAAATCGTGGAGGAGAATTTCCATTTTCTCAATTAGGATCAATTATGACCACGCAGAGTAGATAATGGCGTTTTAATTAATTGTTCTATGTCTTAGATGGAAACCACGCGTCAACCACTCGTGGAACCAAAATGGCGGAAAATGCCTAATGGACGTTTAAAGAGTTTTCTGTTCCCCTGGTCAGCGAGGATGGTTCATTTCGCTGACCGGTAGGAGACAATTAGAGATTTGCCTCTGGTGTACGGCTTCCCGGGGTGTTTATGCGATGAGGAATCAGCAGGGTGGTGATGCCTGAGGACAAGATGTTGGCGTGGTCACTGATACACGGGACTAAGAAAAGCACCACGGAAAAGCTGGGTTGTGTGACGTGAGTTTGTTTAACATCACCTCTACACGCCAAAGAGAACTTCATAATAAACCTGAATTTCTGCAAGTCGGAGTATCGAGATAACGTCGGGCCGACACGGAGTTTATACTTCAGCTTAAAAAAAGTCCGAGAATGTCAGGAAATGTTGGAATGATGTCCGACGCAAAGTGTTACTTTCAACGTTTGAGAATCATGAAAGGTTGGGTAGTGGCCTACATGTACGTTTAATATTCCTATATATAGATAGTCGCCTTAAGCGTTGCTACGAATAACAGTTTCCAATTGCTACGAAGATATTCTATGATGCGCAGAACGCACAGTTTCACTGTAACTGCTGCTGTCACCTCGGAACAATCGGGTTACTAAACAAAACTGAACGATCGCGTGGCGAAGCTGTAGTCGTTGTAAGCATAGCAAGTTATTTCACGTCTGACATCGGCCTTGTTTATGAGATGGCCCCACTTCTTAATTGTCAGCCAACTTCTTCCCTCCCCCGTCTTCCGACGCCCCGCGTGAATCACGTAGGAATCAGACTGGTTTAACTGGTGAGCCATGTTCTTGATGAGAAAGTCACGTTTGCCGGGGTGGATTACTTCTCCTGGTTCTCCGTAGGCGGCGTTTAGGTACCACGCGATCTCTGGGGTTGGGTTGCCTTCTGCTTTGCAGTTTAACCCCAGATTCTGGAAAAGAAGCATTGACAGTGTCACATGGTTCGCGGAGTGTTATCAAATAAACAAAATTTGTAATCTGTAATTGAACTAGAAAATATCCAATAGCGTTAATACGTACAAGATATAAGTGTTCAGGAAAAAATAAGAACCAAATAATTACATCTTCCTCTCATATTTACCTTATTCTTTACCTCATCTATGCGATAGTATGTTTTTCTCGTATGTGAGGTTATCTTCACCGGGTCGTACCAGTCCGCCTTGAATCGTTTCTCAAGTCTTCCCCCTACCGCATCAGCAGTACACGTGTAGATGCTGTCATCAGCAACCTGTTGCAAAGTGTACGACCTTTCGACAAATGTAGCAGAATCGAAGACTTTGGCCGGGAGCAGTTCTACTGCTTCGCTGATCGTGTTAGATGTCCTGTGCCTGGTCACTGTTACTACTGGGTGCGTTTCTGCGTGTACCATACATTGGACTGAAGGCGGGAAACCGTAAGGAGAAGTCCTAGGCAGAGGTATTGTGGTGTAATTATCAGACTCAATTGGCAAAGGGTCGAACTCGCCAGCTCGTTGGTTGTAGACCCTCATCGAGAATTTTGGCGTCGAGTCGCCCTTCAAATCGGAGAACATGATTATTTTCAATCTGGCTAGCCAGAACTTCGAATCTGTCAAAAGATTCAGGGCTATGGTCGTGTAGTACACGCCAGCGTCCTCGTCCATCCATGGAGTGAAGGTGACATTATTGTTAAAAATAAACTTATCTTTGAGTTTCTCTACAAAGAGCTTTTGATAATGGACATTTTCTCGTTCATGCTTAAAAAAATGGTGAATAGGCGACATCGGTATAATTCCATTTTCAGAATCAAATCTAGCATATTTCGAAAAGCCATACAAGAAAGAAAGCATCAGCTCTGGGTTGGTTATCTTGCTTTCCAAATTTGCCACGAGGGTGAGATTTTCTCCTTTCCCTGATATCGTGTAAGTCGGTTTCGGTATATCTGTCAGAACGGGCATTGTGAAATCTTTGCTGTGAATCCATTGCCAGGTGAGGAGCCTTGTTTGAACGTAGATGACGTTACATGGATGATGAACTATTAGCCTGAAGCGGATTCTTTTCTTGATTTTATCCAGCACGAGATTGTTACCGGTGAGCGTGAAGCGTATTGAGTTGCCGATTCTGGTGGTGGTGGCGCTGTAGTGGCTGTCTCCTGAAATTCATTCACGTACAGAAATTACAAGGTATTGAGATTTGAGAAGACAGTGAGCTAAACAAAACGAGTTACTCTACGTAGGTAGCAAAAAATTGCCCCGAAGCTGACAACAATATTCTGCGCTTACGACAAGACGTGACTGGAGAAAGGTGCACACACCACGCCTCATACTCCGACGCAATGATAACGTGATGAGGCGGTCCTATACTGTCACTGCTTGACCTGGCCGCCATTGAATGTGCTGAATGTGCTGAAATCGCTTTAAGTGTGCTGAAACAGCGCAGTATAGTGTCTTTCTGCTTGGAGACTTGCCTGTCTGGACGATGAAAAAATCCGTCACATCCATAAGGCCACTGATGTTGCGTAAGAACCAGGTTGCTTCCATTGGATGTTGTGAGGAGAAGCTTAGGGAGGCTCGGATCCCATTTCCAGGGAGAGTCACGCACTCGTATTCTATCAGTGATGGAAGTGTGACAGGGTCCGTACACCGGTCACGTTCCTGGCCAAGAGCCTTACAAAGAGAGGGAGAAAAGTGTGGCTATGAAGCAGTTTTCGCAAGCTCGACGCCGTAGACGAACGCCAGGTACGAAATGTGAAGCTCTGTCCCGTCACCAGGTCGTGTGATACCTATCTACTATTATAATTGACGAGTTGCACTTAGCGTTGAACGCCTTAATAAGCCTGGTTTTACCTCTACTGTCATCCATTATCAACTGACATGATGTAGTTTTACACAAGGGAGGTTAATAGGTATGTTTGAGTACTTTGAATAAAGTCATTGCGACAATATCATGCATTTTGTAGTCCAGTTTTCATGATCACGGTGGGCATGTTTTCCTACACCTTAGAGGCATAGTCACGTGACATAGTTATAAAAATAGATACACACGTGGCACTGTTTATCTGTCACATTTTTCGCGGGAGTTCAAAATGGCGGAAGAGCCTGTCATTCTGCCTCAGTGGCAGGCCTATTGGGATCATGATATTTCTTTATATCATGGTCTTATTCAAGTTCATGAGTATTCTAAAGATCGAATGAAGGAGGTCATACGGTCCAATGCATGCAAGGTCAGTGTGTGGCACGAAGAACTAGACCATCATTTCGGCCAACATACAAGTCAGAAAGGTATGTAGTATAGACCGTGTACATGATGTACATGCCTGTGGTCCTGTGTGACATATGTATGTATGATGACTACTTAATACATGCAGTGTTGGGAGGCTGGCTATGACAATTGTCATGATCATGTGCATGTTACAGCCAGATAGGTAGGCTACATGTAGGCCTAGCGGAGAAAATCTCATGTTTCGGCTATATACTAGCTAGGCTAGGCCTAGGGCAGGCCTAGGCTACATACTTTTTTTATATCACTTCTCTTCCACATTATGCCTACTGGCAACATGAGCCTATGATGACGTCCTGTTCAACTAATTGAAAGGGCAAGTTTTGCAATTATTTGTCCATCCAGAACAGAATTGATCATCACATCGCCACTCGCATCACCAGCCCCCCCCCCCCCCCCGCGTATTATACTCGAAGGGCTGTACAAAGCCCTGCAATAATAGTGTGGGCTGAGAACTGCCCCCCCCCCCTCCTCCAGTGAGACCTCATGTTTTCCATGCAGATTTGGGAAAAGAGGGGTGTGCCCCCCCCCCCCCTCATCATGGCCCTGGACCAATGGACCATGATATACGGACCATAATATACAATCCAAAACATTCGTTTTGTTACATTCATTATGGTTTACCCTGTACTAAATGTTTCTGAACTGTCATTGCGCTAAGCACGTGTTTTTGTTGCCGGAAGACTTATCATCGATGCTCATTCGTCGAGCCTTATCTGGAAGAACCAATGAAAATTGAGAATGACGTCATGAATATAAATTAGTGTGAATATTAATCGACTATGCCTCTAAGGTGCAGGAAAAAATGTCTTCCAGTTGGTAGTTGCAGTAGTTGTGTGTTATTGTTGTTAGAAGTATAAGTAAGTAGGGGATTCCAGTAAGGCCGCATCATAGTTTACTCTTAGCAACAACAACAACACTGGAGACATTTTACACAGAAAAACAGTGGAAATTTTATGACTCTGAGTAACATATCATCTATCAATATCAATATACCACTGTCGCCATTGACGTAAATATAGATAACCCCCGGAGATTTTACTCACAAACCAGCACCCCATTTACACCAAACCCACAACATACCAGCACCCACACAATCCGATTTTTATACCTCGAACAGCCCGCGCCACGGGTATATGCTAGTTACTATAAAAATTGCAGTAGGAGGCGAGATATCGGGGTCATGTGTACAAAGCCTGAGCGGCTAAGAAACGTGCCACTGTTTTTGAAATAGGCTACGGACGAAGGACCCTGCGATATTGTTTATAGACTCCTCGAAATGGTGAGCCAACGTGGTGTGAGATTCAGGAACAAGAATCAATTGCGAATGCGTTCGCGGCAGTTCGTCGGAGACCATTGAGCGTTCTCCGCACCAGAACAGCAGTCAAATACAGCCGAAGGAGTGCATCATCGTCTCAAGGAGTACGAGACAAGCTGAATGGTCTACCTACCGTTTCCCAAGCCCAGGCAGCTAAGGTTATAACCAGCACCATACATTTGGCAAGATCCATGGTGAAAATGGCTCGACTGTAGCCATAGATGTATGACATTAAAGTGAAGCAAAGTGCAGACTAAAATACCGGTATGATTGACCAATTATATTACGATTCTCTAGCGTCTGATGCTAGTAGGTCATATATAACCCAGGGTCATGACTTCTTTTAACAAGCATGTATGTCAGGACGTTCTCGTCTGAACTCTCCAATATCCAAATACGTTAGGGAATGCAGAGGGAATACAGAACTCAGTCTGAACGCTCCAATATCAAAATACATGTACATTAGGGAATGCAGAGGGAATACAGAATGTGTGCATGCACACTCTAGTTCCTTCGTTGTGCAGCAACCGGCCTGGGTATGCGAAAAGACTCTCAATTAAAATTTGCAATGCATTTTTTGGAACCCTGGACAAAGTTTCCGTTTAAATTCTCATTTATAAACACCCACAGCTGTATTTCCAATGAATTTGTAATCAGCTAATGAACAAGTATGAATTATGAATGAAATACGGGACATCATTGGCACATTGGACGATTCTGTTACAGCAGCGGCTTTGTTAATCGATTCGGCTTCAGCTCGGAAGCTGCTTGAGTATTTCCCTGTAGGTATCGAAAGTTCTTAATCATGGTGATTTAGTCTGACAAGGATACCGGCCTCCGCCCCTATCTCTTACAGCTTCTGTTTCCGACCCATCTGTGAATTTCGACGAATCTGACGATCTCGGGTACTGTAAGTTGTTCTCATCTCGGGGAAGAGCATCTGGAACCACGCCAGCTGGGTGCTTTTGGTGAGCAAGGATTCTGTCTGGCTGTATTTTATGATGTCAGGGTGGCTTCTCTCGAGGGTTTTCGCTACATGTACGAAGCTTCCTCTCTTGAGTCGCTTCCTTGCTGATTTCTGGATTAGTATTTGAATAGGACTGTTCTCTAGTCATTTGAACTTCTCTGCCTGGATAAGTGTCTTTATCTCCTTCCTGTCATCAGCGGGCTGTAGTTCTACAAGCGGTTCCATCTGGGAGATTGGAGTTGATTTCATTGCTCCAGTTACCATACTCGCTGCTTGGTTTTATACCTTGCTTAGCTTTGCGAAATTCGACGTTCCATACTCCAGTACTGGCCTAATGTTTCCTACGTATAGTTTTTTCAGTATCTTACTGTCTGCTTCCCACTAAGTACCGGAAAATTTTCTCATCAGCCTAAGGTCGTCCCTCTACCTTGGTTTTACACAGCTCGATGTAGGTTTTCCTAGTCAGTCGCGATCAAAAGTCATTCCCAGATATCGTGGGAGTTCTTCGAACTTCAGGATTTGATCATTCAGTGTAAGATAGGATGCAGGCTTCCTTGCCCTGAGCCGTGGCTTGTTTTATGGCTGTGTTGTTCTCATTGGACGGGGACGGATTGGTCTCTGCCCGCTCACTGGTTTCATCAGCTGTGTTGTCCGGGTCTTCTGGTTCATCTGTCCAGTAGGATTTGAAGTACTTTCGCGATCCCCCGTGGGATCATCCTGAAGCTCAAGCCAACACTCGGCAATGTCGACCGCGCTCAGTAACATGTGTGCGAGGGAGCAGGATCAGACTGACTCTGGATTTCTAGGATGCTTTGGAATGTTTTCCTGGGCAGAGTTTTACTGTGATACTTCAGTTTAACTCAAAATGATATCAGTTCAACTGAAAAGAATACATGTAGTTTGATAGAAATAAATTCAGTACAACTAGAAACGGGGGCAACGAACACATTGGATTGCCATATATGTCTCCTATAATCGTTACCACGTTCAATTTGCATACTTAGATTCTTAAATACATGTACAAAACATGCAAATTATACCGATATCCACGCATGTATTAACATAAATGTTTTTAAAGTGCTATATGGATGTCCCATCTGGTATATGGATTGATGCCTTGGTCAGCAGCAATATGACCTTCTGACTCAATTAAAGTGGGGAAAAAAAGTCCCGTCAACCGTTTTTGACACACTTTTTTTCTCCCCCGACCATAAAATAGAGAGCAGTGAAAAAATGGGTTCCCCTTGTATAATCAGAGACTAAAATTTATAAAAAAATAAACGTTTCTTTGTTTTAATTCCCCCGCTACACATAGGTTTTGAGTTTAAAGAAAAATTTGTTTTTTATTTTTTTATTCCCGCCCCACCCACATAAGTTTTGGATCTGACGTTTCGTAATCCAAGTTATTAAAAAAGTGTGGCCTCAGATAAAAGCAATTCGCTAGTCTTTATTCATATCTCCCAATGTCTTGCCTTTTCTTGTTATCTCGCGAATGCACTTTCTACAGTAATTTGTACTTTCTTATTCAGGAGAAGCTTGTCCACTCGCGGCAGAGAATCAGCATTAAAAGAGCGCCAGTGAGAAATATTCAAATTCTGTTATCACTGCACCTCACTCAAGCTGACATGGACAGCACACCGGTGACCAAGAGTATCCTATATGGAAATGACTACAAAACCCACTTCGATGCAAAGTTCTACCTGAACACCTATCACAGTGAGGTCCAACCGTTTTCTTCCAAGCTGCTACAAATGGTCCACGAGCTTGTAGGTGAGCACCCCAAAGAAGGCAACGTGATGACGTCACGGCATGTGATCGTAAATCACGTTCTCAACGTGTGCATATACAGTGTATATGGAGTTTTTCGCCCTGCAATGGATGCTACATCCTCTTGGCAATTAAGCACCAGATCACCAATTAGAGCAGATGACGTGAAGACGTCAGGTCACGTGACTGCAGAGTTAATCGACCTTGACGGTTTCTTGATATTTCAATCCCCATTAAAATTCGTACGACCCACAATCACTGTTCTCTCCCCGGTGGTAAACAAGATTTATAAGTGGTACTTCAAATGTACACATTTTATCTTGCAGCTACAGCTCAGATTCCGTCGGGAGGCAGACTTCTCAACGTCGGATGCGGCCCGAGCATCTATGCTGTCATTTCCCCCGGAAGTCGATGCTCAGAGATCGTTTTCTCAGATTTCGCACCGCAGAATGTTGATGAAGTTCGAAAATGGGCGAATAATGACCCGGATGCTCATGATTGGAGACCATATTTTGAACATGTGTGTCAGTTGGAAGGAAGGCGGTAGGTTCAATTGAAAAGTTTCATTTTGGCTCAGATCCAAAAACTGAGCTGTTCTTTTAAAAGCAAAACCACATTTTAGTTCACATCAAAATCTCATTCTGGTGCAAATCACCAAATTTTTGTTTATAATAAAAACTTTATTTTGGTTCTGCACATTAAAATTTTATTCAAGTTTATCTCAACGCTTATTTGGTGTGTTTTTTTCAGTGACGAATGGGAAGCGCGACAAGACCACATCCGCCAAGCGACCAAACATGTCGTATCATGTGACGTCCATCAGGAGAACCCATTGGCTCCCTTGGTCTTCGAACCATTTGACGTCATTGTCTCCAGCCTGTGTTTGGAATCAGCGTGCCTTGATGAAACATCATTCAGGAGTGCCGTAAAAAACGTGGTTTCACTACTAAAACCGGGCGGACTTTTTTTCCTTGACGGGCTTCAGGAGAAAACCTCCTATGAGGTTGGAAATATGAACTTTCATAAACTTCCCATAAACAACAAAATTATCAAAAGCGCCTTCAAGGCCGCTGATCTGACGAATCTACGTTGGTCAAAAGACAACAAGCATGGAACTGATAACAATGCCAACACGGGCCAGCGGGCGGCCGATTTTGGTTTGTTCGCGGTTAGAGCCACCAAAGTACCTCGATATAACATTGTTGAGGACTTCTAGCTTTCAACCAAATATATATATCATGTAGGTTCCTATGCACTGCCCATATCAAGTGCCTATAACACTGAAAAGTAACGTTGTACAATTCGTCGATGGCCAATCAGCAAATTTTTCATTTTGAGAGAACTCAACTTAAAGATTCTGTTTAGTTTGAATGACTCTGGATTGGACGCATTGCCCTATATTTTATTATGAAAACTGCTTTGAATATCACGATATTGGTGTTTAAGTAGATATGGGTAGTAGAACCTAGACGACGCTGTTGTCTCAATTTCAGAAAAATTTGTGAAATCATCGACGAATTATAGGTCTGTGTGCAGTATATTGTCAGCATCGTTCTACACTCTGACGGCTATACATGTATTTGTTCCGCTTTACCTTTTATGATTCTAAGATAAAATCTTATTAAGTTTTTTATATGTCTACGTGTACAGTCTACGTCTGCAGACTATTAATATTAGGTTTGGCCATGAAATAGAGAGAAATGAAGAAATAAAAATTCCCGAACACTAATTTCAACCAATTTTTATTTTTTTGTGTCCCTTTTATGATCTGAGACTAAAATGGATAAAAATGAGCATGTTTTTAATTTTTATTTCCCCCGCCCCAGCACATAGATTTTGAGTCTAATGGAATTTTTTTTATTCCCGCCGCACATAGGTTTTTTAATCCCGCGGCCCCACCCACATGGGTTTCGACTCTAAAGATTCGTAATCCGACAAATAAAAAAAGTGTGGCCTGTGAAGATGAGCGATGTTTTGCGCTGAGCGTACATGACGTCATGATAAGGTGTCATCTCTGCATTCTAGACCAATACTTCGTCCCCAAAAGGGACGAAGTGTGCCAATTGCGAAAATGATTGTTTGACGAAACAATGGCCTGATTGGTTGGCTAGCCTTGTGACGTCAAACTATGTATTTTTACACCGAGGGGGTTTTCCTGTTTTTTTCATCATGGCTTAAGCTCAAGCTTTGGGCTGGAATTCCTGGCTTTTTACGAGGAAGCGCAAGGCTTCATATTTTAATGGGCTATTTCTACTCATGCACTCTTGCACATATTATGGGGGAAATCCCCTTTTGCTGATCATGTCGGGCATTCCGTTAAATAATTAATTACTATGGCTATTAATTAAAACATCGCGTTTGTGTTATTCATTCGGATGACAAAAAAATTTATTGAAAGATAGAATCAAAATTGGAGTTTAATTACTGGCGAAGACGGGACTTTGAGGGAACACACCGGCATGACTGGCAGTGTTTTCGAAGCTCAGGCCTCGGTTGTTTTCAAAGCAATCTAATGCGCGGTTACCGCAGGACAACGAAGCCAAGCAGAGATACGCGCGAAATTTAAGTGAAAAACGTCAAGTTACCTAAATGCTAACTTTGCTTTAGCCCTGCTGGAATTATTCAAAGGAGTGATCGACCAAATTAGTGACAAAAGTTGTTTTGAATCTCTCGGTATTTCTAAAGTGAGACAAATGTTCAAAATCCTCAAACGGGTAAGATTGATATTATCGACTCTAAAAATTGAAGGAAAGCATTTAAGTGTCTCTGCTATAAGTTAGGAAACACCAGTTCTCACGGGGTTTATTACCTATGAAAACAGTCTATCTAATCAACCGACCTAAATTGTACTCTTTGCTGACATTACCAGAGCGATAGCGTCATTGTTTTCATACTAAACAAAGCCGCCATTATTGACAGAAAAACATTCGCGACCCGCGTCCGATATTCAGTTGTTGTTCAACAGACAATTAGAGCGTTAGCATGTGACACTATATCTACCAGCTAGTGAATTAAACCCTTACGACTGTTGGCGTGGATTACCACCTATAAAAATGTTCTGGAGGGCGGTTGGGATATATTTGCTGCTTGGATGGAGTGGCGCTTCTGCCCTGACTGCAAGAGCAGGTTGGTAAGGCAGTAATGACCACCCACCAACGTACATTGTAATACATATGTACAGACGTTTGTCAGTGTGTTCTACTCTATCATCACATCACCGTCCTTATTACTGGCCTTTGAGCGGATCGCTCGATGTATTAACAAAATGTCTTTGCTTCAAAATGACCCCAATTCTTTTCCATCTTCCATTTTTGTATGACCAGCTCCGGCGACAATGGCAGACAACCTGACAACGACACTTCTGAGTGGTTACAACAAAGATGTGATTCCAGTTGTTAACCCCATGTTGCCCATAATAGTCTACCCAGTCATTGCCATTTATCAAATCATAAATTTGGTAAGTATAGCCAAGAATCAAAAAAAGACTCTTCGTTATTTCTTGGAACAGCGAATCATTCGTTAATACAGCTCTCGCCTTACAACAGTTGATAGACTATGACTGACTTGGGATTTGAGAATTCCAAGAAAAGGATACTATGCGCAAGGGCTTTCCTAACTAACGGTCATGTCAAAAGGCGTTGGCAATTATTCACTCTCAGAACCATTTCTGAACAGTAGTTGTCGTTATCGGGTCGATGCAGTACACGCCAAGGCGAGAAGGCGACGATGGTTCGAATCATCGCATATAGTCTCGACCTCGTGAGCTATTCGGCGGCTTTTCCGGGTAATAGTGAGGTTTCGCAACCGCCCGGTTAGGCCCTTCGACGACGTTTATCTATTGTTCAGGTAAACTCACACAATAGATAAACGTCGTCGTAGGGCCTAAACGGGTGGTTGCGAAACCTCACTAATATCCCAGCTCAATTTTCAACTGTTTCCACAGTTCTGTTCTTGTGTAAGAGGTGCTATCAAGAGTGAACACCTTTATTTATTTTAGGAGCCCTGAATTATGACAGGCATGGACTAAAAGGTTCTGCAACCGAAATGGGTAACAAAGTATATTTGATTCGGAAATTACCATTTTAGGACCTATTAATTCTGGTTACATTGCTCTCCGTCACGCAATTAACCAAACAGTACAACCAAACGGCAACAAGCAAATAAATAGCAAAACTATTTCGAAAATTTATACACAGAGTATTAGTTGGTGAATACATCAAGAATAAAGAAAGTCTCAGAATGTGGAAGCACTACTGCAGCATCTCATCTGGCACCAAATTCTGACAATAGGGGGCTTTGTCGGAGATAAATCGGCCCCTGATTCAATACCTTTCTTTTTCTCACTACAGGATGGCAAAGACCAGATACTCAGTTTCGCGGGAAGCATCGGCATGGTAAATATAGAACACGTTTAAAGTTTCTAGGATACTAACTTATTTTCTTCGGCAAGACTATTATTTATATTGCACCTAGTGTAGGAACTTTGACTAATTATAGTTTTCTACCATGACCACAACCAAAGATCCGCCCCTTGTGTTCAGCTGTAAAACATATCTTCGATTTCGCCCGAGCAAACTTTTAAAATTTTAAGTAAAAATTCGCAAGAATCATAGCTTGTTAACTGCCGATGTTGAACAGGCAAATGGAATTTACAGATATATTTGAACAGTTATGTCAATCGGCTGGCTTTTCGCAGGTCTTGTGTCTATATGAGGACAGAAAGTGTACCAACCCTACCTCAATTAGTTTTCTAGCAGCACACATCACATTGTATTGCCAAATAATTTGAATTGGCTTTTACGTTTTGGTATAGGCATGAATCTCTTTTCGTTGTGGTGTTGGTAGATACATCTTTCAATCAGTCCCACGATCGGCAGAACGTGGCAGTGTCCCCCCCCCCCCCCCCAGGAGTATAACATCTCCTATAAGGATGGTTTTAACAGCCGTCGTAGACAACTTCATGAACAAAAACGGCCAGGTTTACATTTGGTTTGTTTTTTCCGGCAAATGTTTGACCATGTTGTCCGTTCTCTCTCTTTCTCCACAGGGATGGCATGATGCGCATTTAGGCTGGGACCCAAACAACTACGCTGGGATAGCATTGACCACGCTCCCCCTTGAATATATCTGGAAGCCGGACATAGGCATCCAAAACAGGTAATATGCGAAGTTTTCACTCTCGCAGCTCCTCAAGTGGATACACAATATGTTTGCAAGATCTAGTCCGTGGGCTAAATAGTCCCGCCCACCCCCTAGTTAAAACTTTGACAGGTGTGAAGCCACGCGGATAGTTATGCCTTTTACTTGTGATATATATATACCTCAACGATGACTTGCTACTCCTTTCAGCGTGGACGGAGACCTTTTCGACCTGTCGGAAAACCGCAAGAATCGTGTCCAGATCATCGGGCCGAGTTACCTGGTCATGTGGCAGGCCCAGCGCGTCTTCACAATATCCTGCCCACTGGACATGACGTATTTCCCATTCGACACCCAAACGTGCACCATCCGGCTCGTCTCCACCACGTTGCCATCAACCCACATGAGGCTGGCGAACATCACCAACACCCTATCGTTCGATTATTACCAGGAGTCATCGGAATGGGAGGTTGTTAGCTCCGGCGTCACTCTTGGCGACTTGAACTTCATCAAGGAGTTGCAATTCACGGGCGTCGATGTGTATTCCGTTTTCACGGCGGAGCTGAAGTTGAAAAGGCGTTCGGGGTATTACACCACCCACCTTATCCTGCCGTGCGTTTTCATTTCGCTGCTGACGTCTATTACTTTCTACATCCCATCAGAAGCCGGTGAGAAAATCTCATTCAGTGTGACCCTTTTGCTGGCTTTCACTGTCTACCAACTGATTATTGCAGAGTCGCTGCCCAAATCCTCGGAAACTACGCCACTATTGTGTAAGATACGTTTGACAGTGTGGTGGTTCAAATTATTATAAAGCTTGCCGGCCGCCGGAAACGGACATTAGGTGCGCAAGAATCCTTCGTGGGCTGGCGAAAGTGAGGGGCGGAAGTAACTGGTCAAGAGAGCCTTACAACCCTTTCGACCCTCAGTTTCACCAGCCCAGAATGCCAGCAAATCTATTATCAATTTCCGGCGGCTCGTATCCCGTATATTGATTTGAATCAACACACTGATTTTCTTTCCAGTTTTTGCTCGTGACGCCGCATTTTGAGATGGCAGTGCTGACCTGTATTGTAATTGGGCCCATTTACCCACGCTCTCGATATCAAACCCAGACAAGCTTGATATTAAGACCTTACCGGAGGTTCGTTTTGGTGCTAAATATATTCCTTGTATTGCCGATGTACTGGGAAGTAGTTAGCAAGACCATTCGTGTGTCTTAATCTGACCAACCTGGCTCCTGCCTATAGCCGCCCTTTAAGACTTAGGAAATTCTTATAATTGTTTATTTTCACTGCAGCTATTTATCTTACCATATTGATTGCAATGTCGGCATCGTCGGTATTCCTCGCCATGATCGTCCTTAACGTTCACCACCACAACCCGAAGAAACCCGTCCCCAGTTGGTTGCGGAATCTGATCTTCAAATTCCTTGGAACCATCGTGTTCAAGCGCAAAGCCGTGCGGAATCTTTGGAGTGATACGGCTAGCGCTAAAGTACACCCATCGCCGACTATGGCGCCAGAGGGCGAAACGATTGGATTCCAAAGCTCGGAAGCAAATAATCATGGATTTGAAAAGAGAAAAGGTCAAATTGTTGATAGCACTCTTCCCTGGAGTCCAAGTAACATAAAGGACCATGACATCTCAGGACAAGTACGTGAAAGTTCCTTCGGTTCGGCTTATAACTTACCAACGAATAAGGGCCGAGGTAGCGGCATGTCGGCAAGTTCCGGTGACCTCCACAGGGAATCACGTGACCTAAGAACCCCATCAGACTTGCATTGCCGCCTGGCGAACGTTGTGGATGGTGCCGACTGTTGGATTCTGGCAGCCGAAATCCTAGATCGCTTTTTCATGTGGAGTTATCTCGTTATTCTTGTTACGACATCATTGGTACTTTTGGTGATACTGCCTAGCATGTATGCGTGACTTGATTGATACGCAATTGATACTGCAGCCAACTCATCCGAGGAACTCGGATCAGTCCTTGAGTCATCTGTTTAAAAATATCCTCAATAGCAGCGCAAGGTTAAAAACTGACATTTGTTGATAAGTCGAAAACTCATACATGTATGCCATAAAGAATAATGCACTCTGATATCACATAAAATGGATACGCACGTTTGATGCGATTAGATTTTTAAAAATATCTCATGTTTATTTTAACACCTAGTATTAAAGTCATTCTATCACGTTGGTGACCATGTTGTTGCGTCCATCACTGACGGGCCCTTGCTCATCTGCTCGTTCATGAAATATTTAAAGAAAGCTTTTGAGAAAAACTCAATGCTTGGGTATTTCTTTTCTAACCATGTACTAAATGCATGTAACGCGAATCAATGCCTTAACATTGATGACCGACATTTTCGTTTGTTTAAATCAGTGAATCGAATGAAAAAAAGGGAGGCGCTGTTATTTAGGACTGTCGCAGACATTGTCGAATGATAGAATCCCAGACTACGCTATGTTCTCGAACCTAAAGTTCATAAAGAATATTCTTTGCCAACTTGCAACCTCATAGAAAGCATCATAATAACTAGGTCAGACTGTTTTTCAATACAGATGCATCATACGACAACAACACACATGTATAAAAAAATAAACAGGTGTATTCCTGGCTAACTATGAATTTTATTGAAAAGATATGCATGTTATATCGTTCCATCCACATAGTTGTTAGTATTTCAATATGCTCCCGTCTCACGGAGATCCAAGACCGGTTCTAAAAATACAATTTGAATGTCATGCCCATGGGCGTTTGGTGTTATTCAAAATGTTCAATGTCGATGGACAATAAGGTGGTGACATCAAGTATGATATATGATCTCAAATAGAAAAGACAGCCAAGAATAAGCAAGGCAAGTGGTTAAATGATCCAGTCATCTAAACGGCATTGGATCCGAACGTATTCTGAACTCAGACTTCTAGTCCGGTTACTGAAAAATTGAATCAGTTCCTCTCTCGAGCCGCAGCGTGATAAGGCCCTCTGATATACAAAATTCAATATATTGATATTCAAAATTCTGATATTATTTTCAATAGGAGCTATACTACGATGTCTGAGACAATGCCAACACGGACTAACCTTCGCTGGCTTTAGCTGTACCAGCACACTCTTAGAAATAAAGGTTCTGAAAAACCGTGATAGGATTTTCGCCAAACACAAATATGCATGCACCCTGTATAGAGGTTTTTGGTAAAGTGAAAAACCCCAAATGCCTTTTGAGAGTGTAAAAATCCCCTTCGCTGGAAAACCTCTCCTGCATGGGTGCATAACTGTGTCGACCGAAACACCATTAACGGTTTTTCAAAAGCTGAGAAACCTTCATTTCCAAGAGTGCATAGCCAATAAGACTACCGTAGTTCTAGTGACACGCGAAAAAATGGTCCCTAAACTCCTCGAAGCTGATGCTGCCCGAGCAGTCATCGTCATACTTCGCCAGGACGCGTTGGAGTCTCCCCTGGTCGATGCCCTTCTCCTTGCAACTTGATGCCAATTTCCCCAGTTCGTCGCGGTCGATCTGCCCAGAGCCGTCCTCGTCAAAGTCTTTGAAAACTCGCCTGATGTCGTCTTCCATGCATATGCTGAAACAAAGAAATTAAATCTTTACAGTGACAAGTCTGAAAACAGTATAGGCTTAACAAAATGCTAAGCATAAACTCTTGTTGTTGGTCTAGACTTCGTTTCGAAAGAGTTAGTTCTAACTGCTTTAGGATTTCAAGTTCTAGCCAAAATGGTGATGCCTATGGTCCATCTTAACAACACTTACCAGACAATAGCCTTGATAAATTCCAGTTTGGTGACTTGGTTGTTTCGATCGAGGTCACAGAATTTGAAAGTTTTCTGAAATAGAATCGGACGTTGTTTTTATTGCCTGGTTAATTGCAAACGCATTCTATGTATATCAAGATAGTAAGTTGTGGTTATACATGTGATGGATGCAATCATAATCATGCTTATACAGTAACGGGCCGCTTTGTCACTGTCAGCCGAGTTGGGTCTTTTCAGGACAAAGTCACAATCAAGATGCAGGGACACTTTATGGGTTGACCATAGGTACGACCATTCTTGCCAGTTCCGAGGCGAGTGGTAGGAACAGAGGGCTCTCGCACCATCAGTTCCAGGGCGAGTGATAAGAACAGGCGGGGATTCTCGCACCAGTTCCAGGGCGAGTGATAAGAACAGGGGATTCTCGCACCATTAGTTCCAAGGCGAGTGATAAGAACAGGCGGGGATTCTCGCACCAGTTCCAGGGCGAGTGATTAGAACAGGGGATTCTTGCACCAGTTTCAAGGCGAGTGAATCACACTTCACATATATGATTTACCTCTGGCTCCAATGGAGAATTCACCCTGGCGAGGAGCGCGGTGAGTTCTTGCCTTGACAAGTACCCACTTCCATCAGTGTCCGCCAGATTAAACGCCCCCGAACACTGGAAACACAGTTCCTTAACGTATTCCGCGTTCGAACCGCAATTAGCCATAACCTGAGCAACTTCATCAGCCACTTGAGAAGCCATCTTGTCGTTTTCGATAAAAGATCCTTAACACAATTTGAATATCGTCTGGTTTTCTTCGCGTTGTCTGCCGAAATGTGCCCAGGTGCCGCCAGAGATGAGGTCATGCGGAGCGTCTTTAGTATGCCTGTATATGCAGTGAATTCTTGAGGTGTTGTCCCGGGGGTGTCGGCCCCTGGTGACAAACTAGTTTTTACGATCGACTAAATTATTCAAAAAATTCAAACTTCAAATTTATTTAACTGACACATAGGCCACCGGCCTTTTACAGCAAAACAAAACAAATAATGATACAAATTCCTCCTTCCTACGAAACATCAAAACTTCCTTCCCGCAGTCTGGTCAAGGTTTGAGCCATCCCGTCCTTCCTTACGTTCGTTTAAGGACACCAATAAATTTTTGAAACAACTCTTTGACATCTCGTATATACTTTCTTCCACCTCCGAGGCAATACATGTAAAAATTCAGCGAAAAATTAAAAAGCCAAAGAATAAACAATCCGGCTATCAGTACGTTGAAAAGAAGGAAATCGCATGTTTCTGTCAAGACAAAATTGGCAGATACCTGCGGGATAAGTAGAACGATGAAAAATAACCGATAAGGGATGGAGGTTGCTAAATATGCCATGCTAACAAATATCAGCATTTTCGTTAAATGGGCTGTTTTCTTTTCCTTTTCTGCTTCTCCCTGTTGCGCAAGACTCAAGATGGCGCGTGACCTTGCGGCGTCCCTGACCGCCATGATGATGACGATGTTGCACGTGATGATGATGGTGAAGGGCAGGACGGTACCAACGACCAACTGGAAGCCGGATGCGGCTTCGTTGGCGATGGGGTCGTCTGGGACATTGAAGATGAGATTCTCAATTCCTGAAAGTGGAAAGAATTATTTATTTAGTCGAACATATACGGGTCTTAATTGATGGTGGTTCTTTCGGAGCGTGACGAATTGGTGTCCCATCGAAGTGCAGAGTCTCAAACTCCGGTTACCTCAAAGATAAAAAGCGCATAATACCATCCTTTGTTCCCCGGGATTCTATCCTATACATTTCAAACTTCTACACCGGTAAACATACAAATGTAAATACGCTTTTTGACATACAATGTAGTTACACACCTGTAGCCTCATCCTTTACATATTGTATAGTGAAGAAGAGATTGAGATTCGCAGCGATTAGCAGTACAGATCCTATCAGCACGACCTTTCGTGCTTTGTCCTTGGTGCACAATCTGGTCGCGGCCATCGGGAACCGGATGGCCAGGGCGCGGTCGATGGACATCGCGGTCAAATAGAAACCGGATAGCATGGCACCGGTAAACATTATGGTCATGAAAGTGCTGAAAAGATATATGTCTTTTTTCAGATTAATTTTTACTTCCTAGACTGATTCAAATAGTAGGCTGACGTTATTTGATGAGACAGTAGAACAATAGGAATTTAGGCCTAGGTGCGAGTGGGCTTCTTCTTCTGCGTTCAGATTTCCATAACCATTATAACCTCAAGTCGTGCGCCGCGACAAAATCGGTTGTTTGTTGCAGGTCTTCGGCTGTTCCCCATAGCTTAGTCTTCAGTGACAATGGGTGATATGAATAAAGGCTAGCAAATGCTTTTACTTCAATTTTGTACAGAAAGGCCAAGTGTAAATGTACATGGAGTTTTAGATAAAAGCATTTACTACTCTTTATTTATATCACCCAATGGCTCCGGCAAAATTCCTGTCTTCTTTTCATCAAGGGACAGTCCTGCAGAATGTGCCTTGGCGTTTGGTCGCCGAGTCCACATTCGCAGGAAACAGTTGGATGGAGCTCAAGTCTCTTCAGGTGCTGGTGGAGTTTGCAGTGCCCTGTACGGAGTCGATAGATGGAGACTTGGCCTTTTCTGTCAAGTTGGTGGATGCTGTCTTTCCATGGCTGATACCCATCAGTGTTGAAGAGAGACCAGTTGGCCTTCTTGTAGTTCCAGCTGGGCGGCAGATACTCGTCTTCTGGCTTTGCTTGTTTGCCTATGGTCAAGATGATAGGTTTGTGATCGCTGCCACCTAACTGCTCGCAGACTTCCCTTTGGGTGATTTTCTGTATCTTGTCTGTCGCTATGGCTAGGTCAGGGCTGCTAGTCGATCTCCAGGCTCTTGAGTAGAAGGTCGGTCATCGTCTGACTGGTTTATGATGACCAACTGGTTGTCTATTATCCACTGTGCTACCTCCTCACCCTTTGAGTCTAGGTCCTGGTATCCCCAACTTGGTGAGTGGCTATTGAAGTCTCCGACAGTGATCCAGTCCTCTGAGTCTGGTGATATGTCGTTCAGTATTGCTTTGTCAGTTGGTGAGTAAAGATTACATACTGTAAAGTTATCCTTTGGTTGGATTAGACTTACAGTCAGCGACTCGGTTTCTGCTGTTCCTGATCTTCTGGTTTCTGCTGACGCGATGTTGTTTCTCACAAGTGTAAGCACCCCTCCCTTTAGGCGATTTTCTCTGTCCTGTCTGTAGAATTCATATCCTCTGATAGACAACCGGTGTGCACTGTTGAGATGCGTTTCTTGGATGCAGTATACATCGAATTCGTGGGCCTTGAGGAAGTGTTGGAGTTCGGTTTTCTTACGTCGTACTCCTTCTGCATTCCATTGCATAATTTTCATCTTGTGACTAGTAGCTGTACTCTGCCCTCCCCCAGTCACATTGGGAGGTACAGAGGTGCCAGTAGCTGGTGGTGGGCCCCCTCGAGGCTGGAGGCCCGGCATCGTCATTGTCACCTGGCGTTTACCCATAATGACGACACCACATCGATCTGAGGTGTGTTGCATGATTATCATCTGCTACGCGTGGACACCCGATTTTTCCCACGCCGTGTCGGCTGGTGTCCTCCGTCTTCGGTGGTTAGGCTTTGTATGGGGTTCCTCTACCCTTAGGTGGACTGCCTGTCAGGGCTCTCGGGCTCCACCTGTCCGCTTTAGATTCTTGCCTGCCAAGGCTAACGAGTGACATCTCCCCGGGTTTGATTTTTGGAGTGTTCCTTCTCCTAGATGCCTTGCCGGCCAAGGCTGATCGAGCGGCATCTGCCCGGGTTTTATATCAGAGTTTTCCATCTCATAGACTAGTTGCCGGCCAAGGCTAAGGAGGCCAGTCTCCCCCGGAGAACTTTCTCAACTGCCCAAGGTGACTAGTCACTTGTGTGTCTAGTCGCCTGGGTGTCCAGTTTCCACTAGGCTATGCTAGTGGAGAACTATAGATGGCCGTTGGCTCTAGATGAGCTCATCCGCCCTGGGTGACCAGTCACCCACCTGAGACAGGTGGCACTGGCTTACAGGTTACCAGTGGCAGGTAGCTAACCTGACCTGACCCCCTGTGGGATTTGTTGAACGACAACAGACCATAGGGAGTTTTTGCAAACCCCCGAAACGCCAACGTGAACGCCTATCTCATTGTTTGACCTCCTGATAACGAAGGCGAACAATGGGATAGGCGTTCACGTGGACGTTTCAGGGGATTTGCGAAAACTCCCTAATGATAGAAATAAACTTGTAATACATTACATGTACTGCATATCCTTTGATTCTTTGACAACGCGGCTATGGAGAAAAGGTATGTGGGCAGCAGCGACAACAACAACTACCGTATCCATGACAGCCATTGCTTGCATGTAAACAGATGCAGAAATGTTTCTGTTGTGTTGTCTGCTTGCTACAAGTATGATGAGAAGATTTCCAGGGACGCCGAGAATGCACGACGGGACACCACAGTAATATGCTAAGTAAAAATGGACACGCGCTAAAGTTTCCATATCTCCAAATCTGCAACTTTCCGAGCCAAAGAGTGTTTGGTTGGTTATTGAAATGATGGCGGCCATATTGGACTGATTTTGTATCCGACTGAAGAAGTTAGGCCAATGGAAGAATGGCAAGATGCAAGTAGCCGGCTATAGCATTGAAGAACATGTTCCCACAGGTTGAGTGGCGACGATGCTAATTTGGCGACATCCTGCGTCCTTCCTGGGCATTTTCGAGCTGCTGTTCAATATGCAGTAGTAACGTCATCTCTCGTCAAAGTCAGCGAGGGGATTCAGGCGAAGTGGCTTAGCGTCTCGTCACTGGGCAAAGATGAAAAATTCAAAATGCAACGTGGAGAATGAATCCGCCTGCTTGCCGGAGAAACAGTTTCCCAGCTTGCCAAGAATCAAGCAAGCCTTACAACTATTTAGCCGAGCTGGCCATTCGCGAGTCGGCCTCAAGTGGAACGAGAAAGTTTTTTAAAGTTTATACACGTATGTGTTGGGCGAGACTTCTAGCGAAATAAGGTTCATCTGGTAGCATGATCTACATGTGATAGTAGCTTCTCGCGGAGATATACACATATACGTCCGTCCTTATGATAACATGTCAATTTGAATATCATGATTCGGATTCATCGCTATATTTAGAATGGATACCAACTTATAAATATCCTCATCAACATCAAACAGGATAATTTAAACCTTAGTTTCTATTTTTAAGTCAGTGAATTTACCAAGACTGAGTGTATACTGTAGAATTTGCAATGAGTGACCGCTGCGGTGAGAAATCAGAATTATAGTATTTAGTTGCGTTAATACCTTGCAATGACGTCACGATGTCGGCCATGTTGGGGGCCAGATATAACGTGATGACGTCGGCTTTCTTCTTTTCAGGACTTCGCGTCAGGACTTGCGCAAAGCGTCACAACATAGCGTCGCGCTCGTGACCGCACTGTTCGCGGCCATCTTGGGGGGGGGGGGGGGGCATTGTGACGCATATTGCAAAGCGTCTATTCCGATTATATCCGGGAAGGAGCCACCTACATAAGGATAACAACATTACCGCCCTGAGGTAATACTTCACCCTTTAACGAGAATGAAAGACAGCCACACATGTGTATATCGTATAGTAATTTATTAGAGTGGATCCATGCACTTGATTGGGAACAACGTTTACGAAGACGTCGCGTCTCGTCACGTTACAGTAATGTAAAAATGCATGGTGACGTGACGACGGCCAACACTACGTTATGTAAACGTTGTTCCCAATCAAGCGCATGAATCTTAGAGCAAATGTATTCATTCACAAAAAGGCGCCCTTTAACAGAATCAGAACTCGGTGCTCATTTTTAACTACTTGTAGTTACCCGAGGAAACATTCCTGACCAATACTTGCTACAAGTATATATCACTTATCGTATGAAAATGTCCTTACTGACAACTGATACATAACAGGGAAAGAAATGATTGAAATAGCCTACATCATCCCAAGAAAAAAAGGTCGGATTATTTCATTTCATTTGTTGCATGGCCGCGTAGGTTTTTCCGGTCAGCAATATCTTCGAGGCGCCGGGAGGCAAATCAGGCAGTGATTCGCGTGGCACAAACGGCGAACAATCCACCGAAATTGGCAGGAAGCCCTTCGATATCATATGTATCGACCGTACCTTGATCATCACTGCACCAACGTATATTGGTCAGTCCTGCTTCGGCAAAGGTTTTTTCAATAATCTTGCTCGTGAGTGGGAATGTGTTATACTTGTTGTTTCCAACGGTATAGAATGTTTGGCCACGAACCCCGTCAAGGAATAATTGTCCACCCGGTTTTAGCAGTGAAGCCACATGTTTTACGGCACTTATGTATGAAGCTTCATCAAGGCATGCGGTTTCCAAACACAAGCTGGAGACAATGACGTCAAAGGGCTCGAAGACAAAGGGAGCCAATGGGTTCTCCTGATGGACGTCACATGGTACGACGTGTTTGGTCGCTTGGCGGATGTGGTCTTGTCGCGTTTTCCATTCGTCACTGAAATGAACAAACCAAATGAAGCGTTGAACAATATAAAGAAGCTTTGGCTTGGCGAAAACTTTGAACGAAAAAAAACCCAGTTCAGGAAAACTTTTGATGGTCATTTGAAAACGACAGGTGTTGCCTGCATGGAATTCTAAATGCTCGGTCTGTGTTTAATATCATAAACGTATTACGTCAACGATTTGCTATGTGAATATGTCACTTAACAATTTGGATAATTCATTAAGTTATTCCACCGCCACTAAATTCACTTTCGAACCGACCAAATGACTTACCGCCTTCCCTCCAATTGACATACATATTGAAAATATTGTCTCCAATCATGAGCATCCGGGTCGTTATTCGCCCATTTTTTAACCTCATCGAGATTTTTCGGAGTGTAATCCGAGAAGACGATTTCGGAACATTGACTCCCGGCGGAAATGACGGCATAAACGCTCGGGCCGCACCCGATGTCGAGTATTCTACTTCCGCTCGGAATTTGTGCTCCAGCTGCAAAAAGATAAAGCGGAAACCTCAGTGTGTGCTGGTTCGTGTAGCAAATCTAACAGATTGAATATAACATATTGATCTCAGTGGGTGCTGGTTCTTACCTAAAAGCTCGCGTAGCAAATCTAACAGATTGAATATAACATATTGATCTCAGTGGGTGCTGGTTCTTACCTAAAAGCTCGTGTAGCAAATCTAACAGCTTGAATGGAACATATTGATCTCAGTGGGTGCTTGTTCTTACCTACAAGCTAACAGCTTTGAGTGATCGTATTGACCTCAGCACAGGTACTTATCTCTAAACACATATAGCATCTCCAGCAGCTTGAAATGATCGTATTGAACTCAGTGGGTACTTACCTACAAGCTCATGTACCATATCTAACAGCTTGGAATAGAAAGCATTGGCATCAGTGTGATAGTTGTCCAAGTACACTTTGGGATCGAAGTGGGTTTTGTAGTCGGCTCCAAACAAAATTCTCTCGCTTTCTGGAGTACTCGTCATGTTGACTGTTCAGCAGTATAGCTAAGGAGTAAATGGCTATAGGACTGGCATGCAGGGACTTATGGTACCCTCAGACCTAATACAAGCATGCGCATACAACAGCTGCTCGAAATTATATCCCACAGACACCACTATAAATTTGTTAATTAAAATATTCATGATGTGTCGACGGTATTAAGTCGCTCGTGGGGCAGCTGTAAAATAAGCCCTGTTGATGAAATTTAGGCCTGGGACAAGGGCGTCGGTCCGCTGGACCACTGTAGGGCTGTATTCGAACGCTTTTTCCATTGCTGACATCGATATCAGGCGGGCGAACAATTGGATAAGCGTTCACGCTAGCGTTTCGGGGAATTTGCGAAAACTCCCTACAGTGACAAGAGAAAACCCGGGGAATGGTTCAATAATTACCTCTGGCACCATGACCTGTCGCTTGAACTCAATGGAGATGACGCAATGCCCGTCTGGTTTCGCAACTACATCAGGTCACTTCTACATCTGGTAGAGCTCCTATCTAACTACGCTCTTGAAGACGGATCCAACCTGACCACTGAGACAACATCAGGACCCTCCTGCCGTGGGTAGAGCTTCTCTCTGACTGCTCTTGAAGACGGACCCAACATGACCACTGAGACAACATCAGGACCCTCCTGCCGTGGGTAGAGCTTCTCTCTGACTGCTCTTGAAGACGGACCCAACCTGACCACTGAGACAACATCAGGACCCTCCTGCCTCTGGTAGAGCTTCTCTCTGACTGCTCTTGAAGACGGACCCAACCTGACCACTGAGACAACATCAGGACCCTCCTGCCGTGGGTAGAGCATCTCTCTGACTGCTCTTGAAGACGGACCCAACCTGACCACTGAGACAACATCAGGACCCTCCTGCCTCTGGTAGAGCTTCTCTCTGACTGCTCTTGAAGACGGACCCAACCTGACCACTGAGACAACATCAGGACCCTCCTGCCGTGGGTAGAGCTTCTCTCTGACTGCTCTTGAAGACGGACCCAACCTGACCACTGAGACAACATCAGGACCCTCCTGCCGTGGGTAGAGCTTCCTCCGACTGCTCTTGAAGACGGACCCAACCTGACCACTGAGACAACATCAGGACCCTCCTGCCGTGGGTAGAGCTTCCTCCGACTGCTCTTGAAGACGGACCCAACCTGACCACTGAGACAACATCAGGACCCTCCTGCCGTGGGTAAAGCTTCTCTCTGACTGCTCTTGAAGACGGATCCAGCCTGACCACTGAGACAACATCAGGACCCTCCTGCCGTGGGTAAAGCTTCTCTCTGACTGCTCTTGAAGACTGACCCAACCTGACCTCTGAGACAACATCAGGACCCTCCTGCCGTGGGTAGAGCTTCTCTCTGACTGCTCTTGAAGACGGATCCAGCCTGACCACTGAGACAACATCAGGACCTTCCTGCCGTGGGTAGAGCTTCCTCCGACTGCTCTTGAAGACGGACCCAACCTGACCACTGAGACAACATCAGGACCCTCCTGCCATGGGTAGAGCTTCCTCCGACTGCTCTTGAAGACGGACCCAACCTGACCACTGAGACAACATCAGGACCCTCCTGCCGTGGGTAAAGCTTCTCTCTGACTGCTCTTGAAGACGGATCCAGCCTGACCACTGAGACAACATCAGGACCCTCCTGCCGTGGGTAAAGCTTCTCTCTGACTGCTCTTGAAGACTGACCCAACCTGACCTCTGAGACAACATCAGGACCCTCCTGCCGTGGGTAGAGCTTCTCTCTGACTGCTCTTGAAGACTGACCCAACCTGACCTCTGAGACAACATCAGGACCCTCCTGCCGTGGGTAAAGCTTCTCTCTGACTGCTCTTGAAGACGGATCCAGCCTGACCACTGAGACAACATCAGGACCCTCCTGCCGTGGGTAAAGCTTCTCTCTGACTGCTCTTGAAGACTGACCCAACCTGACCACTGAGACAACATCAGGACCCTCCTGCCGTGGGTAGAGCTTCTCTCTGACTGCTCTTGAAGACTGACCCAACCTGACCACTGAGACAACATCAGGACCCTCCTGCCGTGGGTAAAGCTTCTCTCTGACTGCTCTTGAAGACTGACCCAACTTGACCACTGAGACAACATCAGGACCCTCCTGCCTCTGGTAGAGCTTCTCTCCGACTGCTCTTGAAGACGGACCCAACCTGACCACTGAGACAACATCAGGACCCTCCTGCCGTGGGTAGAGCTTCCTCCGACTGCTCTTGAAGACGGACCCAACTTGACCACTGAGACAACATCAGGACCCTCCTGCCTCTGCAGTGGTAGAGCTTCTATCTTACTGAGGGGGTTATTTTTGAGAGAAAAAAGGTATATCCTTTTCAGAAGGCAGAAATTTTGCAAAAAATAGAATATTCCCACGGTCAGAGCCAAACGGGATGAGAGGAAAATTAGTTAAGAATTCCTTGATACATTACAACTGCAATTTTAATTTTTTGATCCTGGGTACAAGGTTGTTTATTAACCATTGAAGCCCGTTTAACTCAGACCGTGGAAATATATTTTCTTGTAGGAATTTTCATCGTTTGGGAGAGTGTTTAACTTTTATGGCGATATATTAACCCCATCTGGGCTGGTGGTTTCTACTATACTATAGCCTACTGTCTTGTCAAGAAATGCTGTATTGATGGCCTTCTAGGAGCAGTACAGTGGTCCTTTAAAGAAACACAGTAGGCTAGGCCTACTATGGCTATCCTCTCTGGCAGTGGCCTTCTGAACAGTGGGTCTTTATAGGAACATAGTACATGTACACGACTGTCTTTTTCAAAACAGTGGCCATTTTTATAGAACAACGGACCTATAAAGTAACATTGTACTATGGGTATCCTTTCTGAACAATGCAAGCTACTCATGTTTTTCCATTGGTTTGGCCATTGTTAACTAGACTGAGAAACCAGACTGTGAGTCTGGTGCCCATAATAAATGAACAAGTCTGCGATTGGGATCCATTCGAAAGTGTCTGCTTTATTACTCATGCGCAGTAGTGCGTTAGAAAGTGCAATTAACAATATAGGTGGCAGCACCTGACGGTAGTGCTGGACATACTTATAGCAATATAGGTGGCAGCACGTGACGGTGGTGCTGGACATACTATGATGGCCATCACTCGGCAATGAGGCTACTCCATAATGCCATTATACAAATTTGCTTACCAGCAAATTTGATGGGCCCCAGGATTGTGGAGGAAGCAGTGGTACCTGATGGTATCCATATGCTTAGAGGGGGAGGGGGTTATGACGAGAGTGGAGAAATTACTATGTCCGGAAATAGATCATCCGACAATCGAAAGTATATAATTTTACGAAGGTTTCTCACCCAGGCAAAACAGATTCCTTCTATTTTTTTCATTTTTATAGTTACTTCGCCGGATGTACTAGGCCTGTACTATAGAAATGCACTAATGTTAGAAACCCAAAAACACTACTCGTTAAGCGTCAGGCGACCAAACACATTGATATGAGGACTACTAGGTTAGGTACAGGGAGTCTCATACGCCCTAGTGAGTCGATCGGGAACCAATCTATCAATGGTCTGCCTGTGGCTTCAAATGCGCATGCGTGAACCGAGTAAGCAGAGTTATAAGCCGAGTTAACTGTTTTATATGAGAATGCCAACACTCGGATTGAACTCTGGTTTAAGTGATGTCATCGAATCGAACTCGTGTTCCGTGACATCACCAGAATCGCTTTGGAGATTTTCAAACAAATCAGAAAATCAGAGCATAAAAACGCTTCTAAGTCATCGAAATGATCCGAATTTTGAAAAGTCTTTTGCGACGTACACTAGATGGGATTATGTTTGGTGGTATAGGGGTGATAGAATTTTGGTTTATTTAGCTGTTTTGGAGAACACTCGCAATAATGTTTGTAAAATGTGAACAGAAAGAAAGAAAGAAAGAAAGAAACCAGAACATGAGTGATAATGATATCAATATTGACACAAGACTGTGAGTCTGGTGCCCATAATCGTAGTATATATTTGGCAATGAAAGAATAAACTTCAGTTCTAAATAGTAACCTGATAATTTTATTCAAAATAAATGGATATCAATCATTATAAAAATATATATAGGCCCCTATCATCAAATTATTTACAAAATTGTGATCATGGTCATGGCTTGGATGGGCAAAATTATTAAATTTAAAATAGGCCTACACATCGCTCATAGTACACATAAGCAGAGAAATTGACATGACATATGGTAGTAGTGACCTTGACCTTTTCCAGCAAATGTGTATGATATACATACTTGAGTTTCACTGTAAGACCACTTCTGAATAGGGCCTACTCAATTCAAGCTAGATTATATAATGGCCATTCAATGTTGCTCAACATGTTCAATCTGGATAGACAATCACAATGGGTTGGCCGTCCCTGCATTTTCTGGGTGTTATGACGTCATGTTCTGGCTTGACCATTGTTTCAATATCGTAGATATAACTAGAATTCCGAAATTTGCTGGTAGCAAATTTGATAGTCCCCAGGTAGTCGTCTGCGCACTCGACGCAAATTACGTCATGTCAACCGAGTAGAAACCGAGTAACAAACTCGACTGTAGTCAAACTATGAAGAAGAACGTGTGCAAATACTCAAGTCGAACGCGTTCGAATTAACAGCCTGAGTGTAGTATTTGACCTTGACCCGATACTCTCGTCAAAATGGCAGCACAAAAACGTATCTAAAGCATCGAAATATTCTGAGTTTTGAAAAATTGTTTTGCGATAGTCCATGAATCGAATTGGGTTTCTTTATAAATAATACCTCCATCGTCCCATCGCTCGACCAACTCCTGAGAATAATGATGTCATTATGACGGGACGGAGCTTATGCTAATGTATTAGCGTCTCGCCTCTGCGCATGTCACAGCGCATGTCAGATTGAATCGCGGCTTCGGCATGTTGGGAGAAGACGATAGATCTCGGCAAAAAATGCTTCAAAAGTATCGAAATACTAAGGATTTTAAAAATACTTTTGCGATGGTCCATAGATGGAATTGGGTTTGGTGGTGTAAGGGTGATTGATTTCTGGTTTATTTAGCCGTTTTGCTGGACTACCGCAATAAATGTGTTGGTGGAAGAAAATAACATTTTCCAGAATTCCAGTGATATCAATATAGTCCCCAGACGGGATCTGGGGCCTATAACAATTCATCATTGATGATTATGCCCATGTCATGCATAACTAATTGTGGCAGTTGGCAGTTGTTCAGGCAAACAGCAGGTGTAACCGCCCATACACGTCGCCCCTACCATCTGCAAGATCCATGTCAATAGATAACCAAAATAACTTATGCTTGAGTGATATAGTATACAAATGAAATGAATTTGTCGTTTTTCAGTGCCCAGGTGGGACCGCATCCGCATATGTTACCACTGTATTTGACCATGACGGGATGCCATCCCACTTCCATGTTTCAATAACTTAACAGGTGCTGTCGCCGTTTGTTTTAAAGATAAACCAATACTAGGGTATTCAGTCGTTCCTAGACTCCGCCACTATCTAACATGGCCATCGGGTTGTCTGTTAAAAGGGGAGCCCCGGGACTGAAAAGGTTAAGCACGTTTTTAAATATGAAACATATCAGGAAAAGATGTTTGTCAAAATGACAAAAACAAACGTGTTTAGCAAGTATGATTGTCATGTGAGCCTAGCTTAACCCACAGAAATTGTATAAAGTAATAGCCTAAATTTACTCAATACAACCACACGAGATACAAATAAAACTATATACTGTATACCTCGGTATAATCAATCTAATCATTTTCTCATAAAGTGAATTCATTTATCATAGTGAAGTCTCAAAGTATAGTAATATGAAGTCATTGCCAAGTCTCAAAGTATAGTAATATGAAGTCATTGCCAAACTATAAAATTATTATGTAATGTACATGTAGAAGGTAAACACGGACAGTAACGGTACATATAAAATGAGTACAACAGGCAAACCATTATTGCAAAATTTCGAAAAATCTCAATGAAAATGAAATGGACATACTGAAGCCAATTTACACGCTACTAATCGTTTTTAATCTCATGGGGTAATTCTTCAAGGTGGCCACAGGTGGCAGCACTGTCATGGCACCAGCTTGATATGAGTGAAATCGCATTAAAAGTCTACAAATCGCTAAAGAAAAACATGGAAGAACACGAAAAAAGGTCATACAGTTTGAATGGCCATTGTAAAAACATTTCAATAAACAACAACAAGAAATATTCAGGAGTAAACAATTCATTGGGTTTTTGCACTTTTAAGTAATAATACTGCCACTTTTCGTACAGTTGCAAGCTGCACATCTTTTCAGCCCCCTCAAGATGACATGATACCCTCAAATGTCAATACAGAACTGGTATCGATTTGTAATGGCACATGTCATTACAGAAATGGTACTGAACTGTAATGGCACATATCATTACAGAACTGGTACTGAACTGTAATGGCACATATCATTACAGAACTGGTATTAAACTTCTATACAGTTATTGTTACAGAACTGGTTCCTGTACTGACATCCAGAATGTCATCAGATTACCAAATATATTTTAACTTTGATCCTCCGAAATACTATTCATATTCCATCTAAATGTGTGATGGTTAAAATACCTATACGCATAATTAAAAATACATGATATTTCAAGACTTATTTACAATCTACAAAGTGATCCATCATCTGCTTGCTAGAGGCTTTAGCAGGCCCAGCGAGCTTACATATAAAATCAACATTAATATACAATATGCCTGAAAGACTTTTGAGTCCAAACTGACCAGAATTATCTTGCCGTAAACCCTACTATTATCTTCACAGCTTTTTTTTATGTTTGAAAGAGCCATTTATGTTTTTGATACATGATAATCATACCACATGTATTATGCTGTCCAGTTGGAGAGATATGGAGTTGGGCAATTCCATCAATTATAACACCTGGCACAATAAGTCATCAAAAATTTATGTGGAGAAAATTCCATTTCAGAGAAGCCGACTAAGAGAAGAAGATTTTATGCAATTTAAGGGACTGTTATTTTTTGTCCACTTCACGAAAACATGCAACATATGAAAATGATAACAGAGTTTACAGCTTTGAGACAAGTGATTGCATTGTTCATCAAATAGCTGTCATGGGTACATCATGACAAAATTCACGGCGGGAAAAGCTGTGTCATGGTGCATCATGATTGATCATTATCGACACTGACCACATCAAGACCAACATTGCTTCTGGCGGCCGCTCACCCGAACATTCACGTCACTATCACTGCTATAGCCACCATTTTCTATGCCTAACTCATCGAGTCCTTTGATTGGTGTAAACTCTTTACGACCTTTACCCTTTCCCCGTGACTTAGTTTTACGCAAACTTCTCGGTTTCGCGTCTGCTTTAGCCGACCTTGACCTTGCTAGATTGTACTCTGAACTCGAACTGGAGTCGTACAGGCAATCAAATGGACGCGATTTCTCAACAGAGGTTCGCGGTCTTGGATAATCATCATCTAAACGATGTATAGGAATATCTAAAAGGTCGCCCCCAGGAGGCAAATCTAGTATCGAATGACTATAATTTGAATCACGATGTGACATCCTATCCACCCCAGGACTAAGTCGCCCATGAACTCGACCTTGACCTGGGCGGTTGACTGTTTCGTCGTCCATGCTAACGACCTCGCAGCTACCGTAATCGTCAGATTTCCCACCATGCACTGGGATATCGTACACGTCGGTATCGGAGAACGATCCCCGATGGTCGCAGCGTCGCGACCTACGATGGGCGCCAAAGTCTTCGCTGAAGGGGTCATGGTATTTTAATTTTCCTGGAATCAGAGATGCAGAACTTAAAATGCAATCGCGAAGAAGGAGTAGTAAGCTGGGTTGCCATAGCGATGGAGTGATTTGAGGGTGTCGATTTAAGGGATGACATATGAAGATGTATGCTATCTTCAAGTGACGACTGGAAGTGTTGCACCAGGCTAATGAAAGTAAGGCTGGGCTATCTGACAGTAGCAGACAATCTTAGAAACCTATATGACAATTTCTTTACACATTATGAACCAAGAGGTAAAAAGGACCAACATTTTTCCAAAATGCGATGGAAAATCTAGTAATTATTTTAAACAAAATCAGCTGATCACCTATATTGGCAAAGCACTACCAATTCTAGGGTTTTTGCAAGAAGTGATTGGGAATGAGAACAATACTTTTCCAAGATATGGATGTGTGCTATAATCACAGCAAGTGAGAGGGCGAAACTAGGACCAGTGATTGAAGGAGAATGTGAATACACTGTTACACCAAAGTTTGTTAAAAGTTACATGAAACTCATCACGACTGAAAACGGTGAAAAAAGTTAATGAGGAAAACCACCACCAGAAGCAGTCAGCAAGAAGAGTCAAAGCTGTTGGACTTGAAGCAGACTTGATAATTCACTGCCATTTTCCCATAAAAAGTTTCTCGGCATAATTTTTTTGGATGAAATCGGAGGCGTTTATCATTAGAGCAAAATAGTGGCAGTGAATTCTTCTGTCAGGCCAAAGCAGACGGCAAATAATCGTTTGTACAGCTGATTGCTCTTCAGATGGAGGAACCACCTGAGAAACCATGACAATGGAGCAGTCTGTAACCATGGCGCAGACTGTAACCATGGTGCAGACTAACCATGGCACAGACTGTAACCATGGCGCAGACTGTAACCATGGCGCAGACTGTAACCATGGCGCAGACTGTAACCATGGCGCAGACTGTAACCATGGCGCAGACTGTAACCATAGCGCAGACCAGATTCCCTAGGTAAAGCGTGTTGGAATATGAACAGATCGACTCTAGAACCAATTGCAATTTTGAGAGCAAAATATCTTTTTGAAAGAGGCCATTTCAACTTAATAGTGATCTCTGCGCCCGGGCTAAATAAAGCTCGGAAAGTACATCACGACGTCAATACTCGGACAAAACTGACGCCAAGTCTTGGTTGCACAATGCAGAATTTTGTCCGAGATCCAGAAAATACATGATTTTTACATCACTTGTGATATTGCACTTCCCGAACATAAAGGCACTACCAGCACCCTCCTAAAGAAACAGCCCTAGAAATCTCTCAAAGTTACATCGGTTCTAAAGTTTTCACGAACGACAACTTGAAGAATTGTAACGAGAAGAGTGTCAAGCAGTGATAATGTTAGTACCTAAGACAGGTGGTTTAGGAAAGATGAATTTAGCCGGTTTCCGCTGTGAGGTGACGAGGCCGAAATGAGGTGAGTTATTACCACTTTGGTTGAGGCCATCTCCGGCTCTCAATGGCGAACTGGTGCTGCCATCAAAATGCGTGTTCGACTGTGATTTGCCTTCTTGTCTCTGGACTTGCAGTTGGCGGAAAATTTCAAGTTCTAACTCGGACCTAAAACGAATCATATTGAATTAACTCGATAATCTGTTCAATTATTACTGTATGCTGAGCTAATGTGAACTGCAGAATCTTTCCAGGTGTTTCATTTTCAAGAATGTCCTAAAAACGAGCTTTTCATAATGAGTAGGCCTACATTACTCACAGCAAGAAAGCCATTTTTGGCTTGTATCAAATAGCAGTTCAATCTGATCTTATTCTGCATTCATCCATGTTTGTGTGAAGGGACAAAATGAAGTTAATGGTACGGTTTGCTTTACGAGTCTCCTTCCCCTATTAGTCTTGCCATCCAAGGCAAGCGACATCAGCCAAAGGTTTTTTTCAAAGCGTATCTTTTTCCTAGACTGATTGCCAACAAGGCTAAGAAGACCAGTCTCCCTCCAAAGTTCAGTCTAATTTACAACATACCTCAGCTGTTTTTCTCTCTCCTGCGACAAAATATTCGTCCCAATGTTATCGAGTTGGATCAACTGAGCCAGGTGTGGCTCCTGCATGTAGAGATTGTCCTCAATCTTAGCGATACGCGACTCGAACCTCGTCTCGTCGAAACCTCTGACCTCTGACCCTCCGCTTGACACGCCATCGTCACCGATACCGTATGTACAATCCGAATCGGTGTAATAACACGGCGGCTTTTCTGGGAGGCCGTGACTGCCCGAGATGGCGTTCATTTTGAAAAGTAGCTCGTCAACTTGGTACTCAATTTCAGCCATGGTGAATTCCTGGAAAATAGATTAGATCTTTATAACAATTCAGCTGATAAGGTTAATGTTACAAAGAATTGATAAAGACTGTCTATTCATTCTTGCTGTTGCCTATGTTTTTGACATTAACTAAAAATGGCAAATCAGCAGCAACAGACAAGTGACAAGTAATGACCAACTGTGCTTTTTTCTGCTTCACCCTCTAGGCTCTCCTTTCTGCTCACCCTGTAGATTCTGCTGTCTGTTTCACCCTGTATAATCTACTTACCGGTGGCAGAACGCTGTCATCGTCGTCGTCCTGTGTAATCCGTCTGACCTTCAACCAGACTAAGAGACGGTTCCAATAGAAGTTCATCAGCTCCTTAGAAGACATGGTCAACACTTGGTCATGACGTCCTACACGGAAGTGGAGACTCAGCACAGCTACAATCTGCAAACAGAGAGAGAAGCCCTTGAGGATATCGGTGGGGAAGTCATGTACGAGTTTTGATGTCAGACTATCCCTCCAAGGACTGTGACTTCAAACCCAGGCCCATGGGGGTCGTGAAGCTTACATATTACATATTCCATTTAGTTGTATACATATTAACTACAATGTACTTCAAATAATTTGATGCCAATTATATGCGAACTTGAAATTAGTTAATTGGCATTTCTAGTGGAGGTCATATTAATTTGCCAACATTGATATATGCAGGTTGTGTTCGCACGCTAATTATTACATAGACAGCGTACATCATTATAGTAATACTTGTTATTAGAGCACAAGGGGACAAACTACTCAATGGACTGCAATTAATGTTACCAGATACAGTAGCTTGGCAATGTGATGCACAGTGAAGATAATTAAACAATACATTCTGTTTTAATTAGGAGAGCAACTGACATTAAATTAACTCCACTCCAATTAACTGAACTTTGTGTCTAATTATGTTCATCAATTACGCAAACTTCACACCTGTTAGGTCTAATCGACTACCTAAGTGAACACAGGAAGCCATTGTTTTTGCTTACTGTCCGTAATTGTGAGTCGATTGAACCAAAAAGTCACCATGGCCTTGGTGCAATTCAGAGTAGAGAGGTGTCCGCTCTACAGAGGTTTTGGTTAAAGCAAATGACTTAGAAAAAAATCGGGACTGAACGAACATGTCCGTAATGGGCAGAGGTGTCCGCAAGGGGAGGTTCTACTGTACAACTTTTAACTTTGAAAATGTCCAAAACCCCATGTGTTTCCACTCTTACTTACATAGGAAAGCAGTATGCCCATTCCAAATATGAAGAAGACACAAACAAACACCCTGGCTCCGTGCAGACTGTACTCCTCAATGTCTTGGAACCGGTATTTCATGACTAGAAGGCTCGACAACGACATGAAGCCGAGATGGAACTCGCTGAACGACCAGCTGACGGTGCGGAACAACGCCACACCGAGACTCGTCCACGCCATTAGAATCACAATGAACAAGGCCTGAAAGTAAAATATCAACAAAAATCAACAAAAACCGAACCTTATCCTTGAGCAGACCATACCTGCTGCCAACAATTACTCAAATACGGAGGTATCAGTGGGAAAACATTTGAAGAAAACTTCATCGAATTTGCTCTCTGAAAAACGTTTCTTCAATTTCTTTTCCAAAATATCACTGCCAAAGATTCCAGGTAACGAATTCCTTTAGGCAACAAGGAAAGCAGATCCACAATCCTAGCTGTTTCCTACCAAGCTTTGAATGAAATTTCTTGTACTCAGACGGACGCCAAGACTAACCAGAGCATATTAGTCACTTTGAGACCACCTAATAGACCCTCTAGCTACTAGCTCCCTCTTTAGGTTTGCTCGGTACTTACAGTAAATATAAGGATCTCCCTCCTGGCGCGCCAATAGACATTCCCGAGACGTGCAAACAGTTTACGGTACCGCAAGAGGCGCAGAAACTGAACAAATATTATGAACACAATGCTTCCAACCAGGGTCCGCAGCAGCTGAAAAAAGAAAATTTCTTGTAAAGTTTACGATAACAAGCAGAATTTTCGTCTCTACACAACGGGACTTCATAGTGTGTAATTTGGATGAC